>NC_134402.1:159722022-159959522 GCF_038048845.1 Mixophyes fleayi
AATGCATTAAGGGTATGACTTGACTCATATTGAAGCATATAAAGTGTGGAATTCCATCTTGTTACCACCTCTTGTGCAATTGGCATGACAGATGATATTTTTTGCAGCTGCTGCAATGTTCAATATGCGGTCGCCGAATGTCGAAAATGCCCAGAAATTTTTCTCCTGCATCGACTGCTCATATTTTAAGAAATTCTGTATTACAAAGTTTATTGTGTATGTTCATTGTTGGCAATGTGGAATCCTGAGGAGAGTCTTAGCGGGGTGAGCCATATTGCTATCAAATTCCTGAGTTTTTCCAAAAGATTGACACCGGTATGTTTCTTTGTGAAACCAATGATACAAAGAGTAGCTTACCCAGTGGGCTGTTACGGTCATGTAGTCTTTTGCTTAAACTGTACCGCTGTAACAGATTCTGGATACTATATTACTAATCTTGATTAGCGCTGGCTTACCTGAGGTGCGGAGTCTAACGATCTCCTCGGTGTTCACCAAGAACCGCCGCAAGGCGGGGTGGGCTTCGCTGCCAGGAGTCGCAGGTCGCGGTCCCCAGGTTCGCCTCAAGATGTAGTACAGCGGAGTGAAGCGGTGGTAGCGGAGTCAACAAGCCGGTTCGGTACACAGGAATGGAGTCAGGCAGAATCAGAAGGCAACTCGGAGTCAACAAGCCAGGTTCGGTACACGGGTCACAAGAATAGGAGAATGGTCAGCAAGCCGGGTCGGTACACAGGGATTAGAGAGCCAGGGAAGTCAAACAGGCAGAGATCAGTACACAGGAGACACTGGAAACAGGAAGACACTGCAATCCACGAAGAGCAGGAGCCAGGAACAGGTAAGTGTTGCTCTGACACTCAGCGAGTGTCAGAGTGAGGTTTTTATACTGAAGGTGATTCAAAATCCCCGCCTCTAGGTTGTGGTCATGTGACCGCCTCCGGGTGCGGTCACATGGTCCTGAATGCGGAAGTGCGGCTGGACGGAGCGGCGGGGATAAGGTAAGTCCGTGACAGTACCCCCTGCCATAAAGGTGGACTCCGAACACCTAATAGGGTTTCAAAGGAAATTTCTTATGGAAGGATTTAAGTAGACGGGGAGCATGTAGGTCAATGGCTCTTACCCATGAGCGCTCCTCAGGGCCGTAACCCTTCCAATCCACCAAGAACTGTATGGCACCTTGAACTTTACGAGAATCTAGGATAGTTTTAATCTCGTATTCAACTTGATCCCGATCCACAGCAGGAGGAGGAGTTCTGGATGAGGTGGAGAATCTGTTGGGTACCATCGGTTTTAACAAGGAGACATGGAAGACATTGGGTATGCGTAAGGAGGGAGGCAGACTCAATCTAAAGGCTACGGGATTAATAATCTCAGATATAGCAAAAGGGTCAATAAACTTGGGAGCAAATTTTTTACTGGGAACCTTTAAACGAATGTTCTGGGTGGATAGCCATACCCTGTCACCAACTGCAAAACTTGGAGTCATTCTTCTCCTTTTATCGTAGAATTTTTTGGAACGAGTAGTTGCTTGTTTTAAGTTTGTCTTGGTTTGTTCCCAAATATCAGAGAAGTTACGAACCAGAGAGTCCACTGCTGGAACTTCAGAAGATGAGACTTGAGAGAAGGTGGGTAGTCTAGGATGGCAGCCATACAGAACAAAAAAGGGGGAGTTAGAGATGGCCTCATGAAAATGGTTGTTATGGGCGAACTCGGCCCAAGGGAGAAGGTCCACCCAGTTGTCTTGGTTACTAGAGATAAATATTCTTAGAAACTTCTCTAATTCTTGGTTGGTTCTCTCAGTAGCCCCATTGGACTGGGGATGATATGCGGAAGAGAAGTCAAGCTTAATCCCGGATTTATTGCAAAAAGACCGCCAAAATTTTGATATGAATTGTGATCCCCTATCGGAGACAATATGTTGAGGACAGCCATGGAGGCGAAATATTTCTTTAATGAAAATATCGGCTAAGGAGGAGGAAGAAGGAAGGCCTTTGAGAGCAATAAAGTGGGCTGTTTTAGAGAAGCGATCCGTGACCACAAGCACTACAGTACAGGATTTGGAAGGGGGAAGGTCCGTGATAAAATCCATGGAGATCTGTGACCAAGGGTAATCAGGAATGGGTAATGGGAGCAAGCATCCATAAGGCTTCTTCCTAGAGGTCTTGTGTTGAGCACATTTGGAACAAGCAGCAACAAATCTCTTCACATCCTCCAGCAAGGAAGGCCACCAGTAGCTTCGGGACAATAAGTCCCAGGTCTTGCGAATGCCGGCATGCCCAGAGAAGAGTGAGTGATGAGCCCAGTGAAGGAGCCGGGTGCGTAGATGTGGCAAGATGAATGTTTTGCCTGGAGGACAACCCTTTTTCAGGTGTGTAGCTGCCAATACTTGACATGGATTTACAATGAATTTCTTATCTTCCGAGGATTCCATGTCAGCTGGATCAAAAGAGTGAGATAAGGCGTCTGCCTTCGTGTTCTTAGATCCTGAGTGAAAAGTGATGTTGAAATCAAAGCGTGAGAAGAATAAGGACCACCTTGCTTGTCGAGGATTTAGACATCGAGCAGTGCGTAAGTAAAGCAAATTCTTATGGTCGGTATATATGGTGATAGGGAATTGCGCTCCTTCTAGTAAATGTCTCCATTCGGAGAGAGCCAATTTGATGGCCAGGAGCTCCTTGTCGCCAATCCCATAATTCCTCTCAGCAGGTAAAAAGCGACGGGAACAGAATCCGCAGGGATGAAGTTTTCCAGAAGGACCTCGCTGTGATAGTACGGCTCCTGTGCCAACAGAAGAGGCATCTACCTCCAGGACAAAGGGACGAGAACAATCTGGCTGTTGAAGAATGGGTGCGGATGAAAAGAGAGACTTTAATAATATAAAGGCTTGGATAGCCTCAGAGGACCAAATACCAGCATCAGCAGATTTGCGGGTCAATGCTGTGATGGGAGCCACGAGAGAGGAGTACCCCTTGATAAATTGACGATAATAGTTGGAGAATCCTAGGAAGCGTTGAGTGGCTTTAAGGCCTGAAGGTTGGGGCCAGTCAAGTATGGCTTTCAATTTTGTGGGATCCATCTGTAGACCGGTGCCCGAAATAATATATCCCAGGAAGGGAATTTGTCTCTGCTCGAAGGTGCATTTCTCCAACTTGCAAAATAACTGATTTTTTCGGATACGAGAGAGGACCTCCAATACATGAGTACGATGAGATGCTAGATCTTGAGAAAAGATGAGAATGTCGTCCAAGTAGATGACTACAGATTGGTACAAGAGGTCTTGAAACAGCTCATTCATAAAGCTCTGAAATATAGCTGGGGCATTGCATAGCCCGAAAGGCATGACCAGATATTCAAAGTGGCCGTCTCGGGTGTTAAACGCCGTCTTCCATTCATCCCCCTCCTTAATGCGTATAAGGTTATACGCTCCTCTGAGGTCAAGTTTAGAAAAGATGGTGGCACCCTTGATCCGGTCAAATAGTTCAGAAATCAGTGGCAGTGGATACCGATTTTTAACGGTAATGGCATTCAGGCCTCTGTAATCAATGCAAGGGCGGAGGCCCCCATCTTTCTTTTTTACGAAGAAGAAGCCAGCCCCAGCTGGGGAGGCAGACTTGCAGATGAAGCCCCTGTATAGATTTTCTTGGATGTACTCCTCCATAGCCTTAGATTCCGGGAGGGAAAGGGGGTAAACACGGCCCCTGGGAATGGGTTTACCAGGTATCAGATCAATGCCACAGTCCCAGATTCTGTGAGGGGGAAGTCTAGTGGCCTCTTGTTGACAAAAAACATCAGAGAAGGTTTGGTATGGCTCAGGCAGGAGAGTCACAGGAAATTCTTGCGTACGTCTGGGACTATTCGGGGGAACCACTCTCTGTAGGCAGCGAGAGAAGCAGGACTGTCCCCAGGACAATATGTGACCAGATTTCCAGTCCAAAGTGGGAGAGTGGACACGAAGCCAAGGAAGTCCTAGGATGACTGGGTTGGTAGATCTCTGTATTACTAGAAAATAAATCTTCTCCCGATGAAGTGCTCCTATCTGAAGTAGAAGAGGAATAGTGCGTACCAGGATGGACCCCTCAGGGATTCTTCCCCCATCAATGGCCATCAGAGAGATGGGTTGTTCCAAGGCTTGTGTGGGAATAGCGAATTGTTTAACTACTGTGGCAGAAATGAAATTTCCTGCGGCTCTAGAAGAGCCGACTGCGGGAAGGTCTTTTGTCCCAACTGAAGGGAAATGGGAATAGACAGGCAATCATTACTATTGGGAACTGACTGACACTGAGAAAAGAGGCCCAATGACACAGCTCCAGAACTCGTTAGGCCCTGTCGTTTCCCGAGCGTTTGGGACAAGAACTCAGAAGATGGCCACTCTCTCCACAATATAAACACAACTTGTTCCGAAATCTCCTCTCCCTCTCTTCGGCTGATAGGCGGGTCCTCCCAAGGTGCATGGGCTCTTCAGGGGGAAGAACAGGGGTTTGGAAGTTGGGGGCCAAGCGAATCATGCTACGCCGCGACTGTTCCTTCTCGGAATTACGTTCCTTGAAACGCAAATCAACTTTGACACAGAGGGAGATAATGTCGTCCAAAGACGTAGGGAGTTCCTGGGATACCAACTCGTCTTTGATTCGGTCTGAAAGGCCCTGCCAGAATGTAGCTACTAGAGCCTCATCGTTCCAGCGAAGTTCAGAGGCCATGGTTCTGAAGTGGACCGCATACTGCCCCACAGACTGGTTTCCCTGGCGGAGACGTAGTAAGCCGGAAGCGGCATTGGACACCCTTCCTGGCTCATCAAATATTTTCTTGAAGGTGGACAAGAAGAGGTTGAAGTTATGTAGAATGGGGTCGTCCCTCTCCCATAAGGGGGAAGCCCATGCTAAAGCTTGACCGGACAATAACGAAATCACATAGGCCACTTTCGTTTTTCCGGAGGGGAAGTTCCCAGGTAGAAGCTCGAATTGTATGGAGCATTGATTTAAAAATCCTCTGCAATTTTTAGGGTCTCCATCGAACTTAGGTGGGTTAGGTAACCATAGCTGCGAGGAAGAAGCTGCGGCTGCGGCCTGAGGTACAGGGGCCACTGCCGGCCCAGGTGATCCACCAGCCACTAGGGTGTTCTGGACAACATCCAAGCGAGTGGATAGACTATTGAGGAATTTTAAAAGTTGCTCTTGGTTAGCTTCTTGCTTATCCATCCTTCCTACTAAATGCTCCAACAGATCTTTAGCTGTGCTATCCATGGTCAGAGCAAACTGTAACAGATTCTGGATACTATATTACTAATCTTGATTAGCGCTGGCTTACCTGAGGTGCGGAGTCTAACGATCTCCTCGGTGTTCACCAAGAACCGCAGCAAGGCGGGGTGGGCTTCGCTGCCAGGAGTCGCAGGTCGCGGTCCCCAGGTTCGCCTCAAGATGTAGTACAGCGGAGTGAAGCGGTGGTAGCGGAGTCAACAAGCCAGGTTCGGTACACGGGTCACAAGAATAGGAGAATGGTCAGCAAGCCAGGTCGGTACACAGGGATTAGAGAGCCAGGGAAGTCAAACAGGCAGAGATCAGTACACAGGAGTCCCTGGAAACAGGAAGACACTGCAATCCACGAAGAGCAGGAGCCAGGAACAGGTAAGTGTTGCTCTGACACTCAGCGAGTGTCAGAGTGAGGTTTTTATACTGAAGGGGATTCAAAATCCCCGCCTCTAGGTTGTGGTCATGTGACCGCCTCCGGGTGCGGTCACATGGTCCTGAATGCGGAAGTGCGGCTGGACGGAGCGGCGGGGATAAGGTAAGTCCGTGACAACCGCTTGTCCATTTTTTGTTTAATCTCCCAGTACAGCTGAGGAATTACTGTATGGTAGAAATGGAATTGAGATGGATTTCAGCAGCTTGGACACATGACGTCAACTAATCTGCTAAAATCTGATGCATTAATGGCAGAAATTGGAAGCACATCCAATGATAGCATAGCTGTCATGTCTTTAGTGATCTGCTGTGCAAGAGGATACTGGCTATAATACTAGATTCATCTTGCAAACAATTGTTACACAGACAAAACTGTGCTTACTCATCTTGGTCCCCTTCTATATAGAAGTTTCATCCCCAGCAGCAGCAGCCGTAGTACACAAGTACGCCTCTTAGAAATCATGGGTAGCATTAGAAGAATCCACATACATTTCAAAATTGAATGTTGGACTACGTACTAATAACGAGTAGGTTGATGATGAAGGTATTGACGTTGAAGATTTCATGAGGTGTCTTTCCATTCCACTGCTAGCTGATGCTGAACTGCTTTCTATTATAAATGATTTTCCACCTTTTGATAAACTGCTTGAATGAACTTGCTGCAAATGACGTAACAGGAGGTGCCTAGATGGTTAATGCTCCTACCTCTACTTATTGTTTCATCACAAAGGTTAAGTATGCCTTGACAAATATTGTCTGGAGTGGGATCAGGGCTGGATTTCCCGCTAGGCAACCTAGGCAGCTGCCTAGGGCCTAGCGGTCCCCAGAGGGCCCTCCCAGAGCCGACGGTGAGCAGGGTAGGAAAGGCAGAGGGGCGCTCCCCTCCGCCTGCCATTCCCCTCTGTCCGGCCGGCATAACAAACAAGAACTGCGGGCGAAAATTTATTTAAGCAAAAAAAGAAAAAAAAAAAAGCCAGCTGACCATGCGCCAGCTCCCGGCAGTCTCCTCTCCTCCTCTCTCCCACTGAATGTCGGGCGTGATGTCATCACGCCCGACATCATTTTCAGTGAAGATTCGGCGAGGAGCAGGAGCATTGCTGGAGCAGAGAGGAGGAACAGCATCAGCGCGCCATACAGGAAAAAAGAAAACAACACAAGAAGAACAGAACAGAACAGAAAAAAAGGCAAATGAAGGTAAGTTAACTTATGGAGGCACATATTTTTTTCCCACGGAAGTTGCATTGAACCAACATGCTGTCCAAGTGGTTCACTGTCTGATTGCATAAAACAGGAAGGTCTTTTTCATTAAGTAGGACTTATGGGTCAATCCCAAACTTTGAAGGGTAATAAGCCACCCAATTCTGTTGCAAGGCTCTACAGATGGTGACTGCGGGAAACCTCAGCTCCCTAGCCCACATCATCTTCACATTAGTGCTGGTTGGATAAGACAACAGGTAGGATAAATAGAGAAATGTGGAATAAGCATTAAGGGCACAAAGAGACAAGAGAAAGGTGGAACAAGCAAGGATGGCACAGATGGGCAAGAGAAAGGTGGAACAAGCATTAAGGGTACAAAGGGGCAAGAAAAAGGTGGAACAAGCATCAAGAGCACAGAGGGGCAAGAGAAAGGTGGAATAAGCATGAAGGGCACAGAGGGGCAAGAGGAATGTGGAATAAGCATGAAGGGCACAGAGGGGCAAGAGAAAGGTGGAATAAGCATGAAGGGCACAGAGGGGCAAGAAAAAAGTGGAACAAGCATGAAGGGCACAGAGGAGCAAGAGAAAGGTGGAATAAACATGAAGGGCACAGAGGGTGAGGGGAAACAAGAGACATGTGGAACAAAAACATGGAGGGCACTGTGAGGGGAAAAAACAAGGGGAGCAAAAATATGGAGGGCACAGTGTGATGGTGAAGGGTGCACAGTGTGATGATTAAAGGGCAAAAGCACGATGGAGGGCACAGTGTGATGATGGAGTACAGTGTACTAAAGGGAAAACAGTGTGAAGGAGGAACAAAAGTGATAAAGGTGGGGACATTTTTTTCTCTGTTATACTTCTCCAACTTATTTGCCAAAATACATTTTTTGTAGGAGGGAGCTGTGAGAGCTTGCGCAGGCCCAGTGTGCTTGGACTGGGCGTGCAGGGAATGAAGTGACATCATACGGAGGATTGAGGTAGACTGCGCAGAGTTGGACCAATAATAGCAACCGTCAATGAGTGAAATAACCTTTCCTTTCATCAGCAAACGTGAGTAATGAAAAGTAATCATTATTAAAGATTAAAGCTATGTACAACATTGTTTGCACTCTTTTTCTAGTAGGTATTAAAAGTTAATATAATCCATGCTTTAAAAACAAAACAAAAAAAAGTAGTGCTATGGATTGTTTCCCGGAGGGGGGCCCCAAACCATTATCTTGCCTAGGGCCCTATAAGGTCTAAATCCGGCTCTGAGTGGGATAGAAATATTTCCACATGCAAAAGGTGGATTTTTGTCTTTTGCCCATGCATGACAATGTGCTTATAATGGCCATGAGGTAGAATCACTGGTTGCTGCCTTACTTGGACATAATCAACATTATGCTCTTCATCTTGTTCAACTACAACACATTTATCATTGTGAGATCCACAATTATCCCCCTCATCCTGTTGCACAATAGCAACTTTTAAGGTAGCATTTTTAATCTCTATATTTAAATCTTCATTACTGCTCATCCTCACAAATTCAAATGGTTGAGAAATTTTGAAAGGAAGCTGCTCTATAATTACGGTGTAAGAATCTGAAATGTCAGACACACATATAGTACTTATGGACACCCTTTGAATCTCCTCAGGATTCTCTGAATGCCCAATTTGTTCTTCAATGACAGTGTTCTTTACATGCACTAATGTGGGTGTTTTGGAGCTGAGAGACTTGACGCAGAGGACCGGAGTCAATAGGGAGAGCAAAGTAAAAAGAAGGAGTAAATTTGATCCTGGACAAGAAATGTTACAATGCAAGGGGTGCAAATTAGTTTATTATTTTGCATGTAATGAAAATACTGGCTGCTATCTCATGTAGTACACAAATACTTGATAGCTTTATTTTTACACTAAAATCTAAAGTTGATCTAGGACATGCCCCATCCCAACTATAAATGTGTCCCCACATTTTCAATTTGCATATTCTCAAATGTAACATAGTTTTGCACAGGTGCAAAGTCACTCCTTTTTTATGCTTTGCTCTCATTAATAACTCAGACCCAGAGAGAGAAGGTGGTGCATGGGAAGTTACAGAACATGCATGTTGGGCATTCACTTTTGCAATGGGCATTCTAGTAAGTGTAACCACAGTAACAGGACTACTAGCAAAAAGTGGTCATTGTCTGAGACTTTCTTGCCACTGCAGGTAATTTTTTTGGTAAATCACCACATTCACCATTAACTTTTACCTCAATATTTACATCAAGAGCTGATATTTTCCTTGACTTTGACAAACAGTGTTTGGATTTGGAGTGCGCTTTTTTACACTTTCTTCTTACATGACCTTTTTTGCAAATAGAGTTTGAAAAAGTACTACTGCTGCAAGTACTAGTATTGGGATGCTCCAGATCCGTAGACTGACCGATGATAGATAGCAAGTAGTTCCAACTTGTATTTGTCACCACACCATTAAACGCTCAATGAGAGGGAAAAAGGGACTATTACCTTGCAATTCTTCAGATACTGTTCCAATTGTTTTTAAAGAAAAATATATTTTTATTATGTATGCTGCTCAGTACTATGTTTTTTTTGGCTACTTACTAGTGCAGATTTGTGTGATATTGCCCCTCACACAATTGCCTTCATAGTCAAACACTTGGATTTTAAAAGCAAGAAACACGTGTGGTTTTCATGGTGATGTGCTGCTCTGAGTCAAATAGTACCCTGCTTTTTGGTCACTTTCTAGTAAAGACATTGTATAGCCTTCACACCAAACACTTAGATATTAAAGAGAAAGCAATAATTTGTTTTTTGTCCACCCTAAACTTACTTATTAATATACTGTTACTACAATTAGTCACTGATCTGTCTACTCTTCACTTTTTCACACCCACCTTATCAGCACACAGTTGCAGCAGAATGATATGTAAAAAAACTGTAGTGATTTCTGCAGTAAATTAACAGTTATTTCAATATATATTGATTATGTCTTTCACCCTGTCCAACCCTCTACAATCCACATTGTAAGCACACAATTGCAGTAAAGGACTTCCCCACATGTTATCAATTCTGAAATGGCAGCTGAGAACAAGAGGGAGGGCTATATATGGAAGAACTAGATCAAAATATGTGACATCCGTCATTTTTGCGCAAATTACATTTTGCCTCATATTCAGATCCAATTTGGATCTGTTAGATTTCATAAATTCCAAACTACTCATAATAGGATAAGTGTGTTCTTTTCTACTTTTAGATTTTTGCAAAGTGTTTATTTTTATATTTTTCAAGTATTATTTGCATTGATCCCTTAAAGCAAAGTCATTTAAGATAACTGTTTCATCAGGTCATTCTTCTTTGGATTTTAGTTGCCCCACTAATATTACAATTATTTATTTTTACTTATCCATATTCACTTTTTCATCAATGTTTTTGTTAAGGATGAGTGGGCTCGGATTCCGCTAATCCAAGCCCACCCGAACAGTGTGGATCCTACAGGATCCGAGCACTGTTCGGGAACTTCCGGGCACCAAACTAATCCAAACCGAGGCTATGACATCCAAGTCTCGCGTCGGATCTCGCGAGACTCGGATGTCATAAATACTCACCTTGCTCTGTCCTTGCTGAGTCCAGTGGTGAATCAGTCCAGTGCTCTGTCCTTGCTGAGTCCAGTGGTGCATCAGTCCAGTGCTCTGTCCTTGCTGAGTCCAGTGGTGCATCAGTCCAGTGCTCTGTCCTTGCTGAGTCCAGTGGTGCTTTTGTCCTATGCTCTGTGCTGCTGAGTACAGTGGTGCTTTTGTCCCGTGCTTTGTTCTGCTAAGTGCATAGTTAATTTAAAAGTATTAAAAAATCTTTAAAAAAAAAAAAATTTTTTTTTTTAAAAAAGTATAAAAAAAAATCTTGCAGTTCAGAAACATTAATACTGCAATCTATAAAAAAAATGTTCCATGTTCTTGCAGTCCAGAAACATTAATACTGCAATATATAAAAAAAATGTTCCATGTTCTTGCAGTCCAGAAACATTAATACTGCAATATATAAAAAAAAGTTCACTGTTCTTGCAGTCCAGAAACATTAATACTGCAATCTATTAAAAATTGTTCACTGTTCCAGCAGTATTTAAAAAATAGTACTGTAATACAACGTGTGCTGCATATAATGGAGTATCAAAATTTGGAGGATAAAGTAGGGAAAGATCAAGACCCACTTCCTCCTAATGCTGAAGCTGCTGCCACTAGTCATAACATAGAGGATGAAATGCCATCAACGTCGTCTGCCAAGGGCGATGCCCAATCTTCAACACCTGTGGCTGCGAGGAGAAAGCTCAGTTTTCCTAAAAGACCCGCTGGCGGGGATGCTGAGAACATCTGGTCCGGACTGAAGGACCTGCCAACCATTGCAGACATGTCTACTGTCGCTGCATTGGATGCTGTCACAATTGAAAAAATGGTGGAGGATTATTTTTCTGACACCATCCAAATAGACATGTCAGACAGTCCATATTGTTACTGGCAGGAAAAAAAGGCAGTTTGGAAGCCCCTGTACAAACTGGCTCTAATTTACCTGAGTTGTCCCCCCTCCATTGTGTACTCCGAAAGAGTTTTTAGTGCAGCGGGGAACCTGGTCAGTGAGCGGCGAAGGAGGTTGCTTCCGCAGAACGTTGAAAAAATGATGTTCATAAAAATGAATTATCAATTCCTCAATCAAGTACAGCACTGGCCTCATGATACTACAGAGGGACGCGTGGTTGTGGAGTCCAGCGGGGACGAATTGATAATGTGTGAGGATGAGGAAGTACACACTGAAGGGGGAGAGGAATCAGAGGATGAGGATGAGGACGACATCTTGCCTCAGTAGAGCCTGTTTAGTTTGTACAGGGAGAGATGAATAGCTTTTTTGGTGTGGGGGCCCAAACAAACCAAACATTTCAGCCACAGTTTGGTAGGCCCTTTCGCTGAAATTATTGGTTTGTTAAAGTGCGCATGTCCTATTTCAACAACATCAGGGTGGGTGGGAGGGCCCAAGGACAATTCCATCTTGCATCTCTTTTATTGGCATTATGTGACTATCCAACAGTCGTTTGCCATGAGCACGAAGTACGACAGTAGTCATCCTATGGCAAAGCGGATAACTGCGGCCTTAACAGCTATGTTGGTGTTAGACGTGCATCCGGTGTCCGCCATCTGTGCAGTGGAATTGAGACTAGTTGGAGGAGGTATTGTGGCCCCGGTACCAAATTGGGTACCGGGGCCACTCCACTACGCAGTCCATAAAGCTTCGTATCAGTTATTAAACTACGTTCAATGTTACTGCCAAATAAAAAAATAATGAAAATGCCCTGTCATCAACAAAAACAAGAGGTAGTGACGCGCTAGAACTCCACCCTCTATATGCTGCAGGGGATGGAGGAGCAGAAAAAAGCCATTCAAGCCTACACAGCCATCCAAGATCACCACGTGTTTGTGCCATCCACTTGTGTCGCTAAGCTTAGACATCCAGCTACCTCGATGCAACGTTTTGGACTAAAAACAATATTGTGAGGTGTGAGGTGTTCTGAATAGACTGGAAATTAGTGGAAATGATTGTTATTGAATGTTATTGAGGTTAATAATAGCGTAGGAGTGAAAAAAAACAAAAAACTGGATTTTAGCACTTTTTATGCTTTTTTAAAAATAAATCAGAACCCAAAACCCTAAATCAGAACCAAAACCTTTCGTCAGGTTTTTTGGCAAAACAAATCAGAACCCAAAACCTCAAGCTAATCAGAACCCAAAACACTAAAAGTGGCCGGTGCACACCCCTAGTTTTTGTACTACTTTTTAATTAGCGTTTCATTGGTTCCTTAGATTATATTATCTATATGTTATAATTAGAGATGTTCACTGACCCCCCGTGTTTTGGTTTTAGTTTTAGATCTGTATTAAGTTTGAGTTTTGGTTTTGGTTTAGGAAAAACCGCCCTCATGTGTTTCGGTTTTTGTTTTGGCTTTTTGATCTGTATTTTCCTTAAAAATTGCTAAAATATGCTAAGATCACGTAATTTTGCTCATTTATTGTCCCTACATTATTAGTAACCTCAATAACACTAATTTACAGTCATTCCCATACTATTTTGACAACCTCACAGGTCACAATATGATCTATGTGCAATATCCACCATTTATGCAGCAGCTTTTAGACAGCTATAAAAACAAAATTACCTTGCTACAAAATGTCATTCTACACACTGTACACTTAACCAAAGATATGTGGACAAGCGGAACTGGAAAAAGATTATATGACTGTGACATACCACTGGGTTGGTGAATCTCCTTCAGCAGCAGCAACAGTAGCAGCATCTAACAAACAACACCAAATCTTTCAGAGGCAGGCTACTCTGTGTATCACCAGCTTCACTAAGAGGCATACCACTGACAACCTTTGCGAAAAAATTAATGTTAATGCAAAATTGCTTATCCCGCTTGGACTCTCCGCAGGATATTTGATTTGATTTCTGATAACACCATCAATATTGTGAGAACATTACATCTGGATGAATTCCATCACATTTTTTTTTTTGCTTACACAATTAAGTTGGTGGTACAGTGCTTTTTAAAAAAAATGACAGTGACATGCAGGAGATGCTGTCTGAGTCCCAAAATATTTCTGGACATTTTAGGCATTCTGCAATACTATATAGGAAATTGCAGCAGCTACAAAAAGAATGCAATTTGCCCTGTCACCAACTGAAGCAAGAGGTGGTAACACGGTGGAATTCCACCCTTTATATGCTTCTGAGGACGGTTAAACAGCGAAAATCTGTTCACAATTACTCAACCAAGCATGAGATTATGATGAGGGGGAGTACTTAAGTTCAGCGCAGTGGAGAATACTTTCCGTGTTGTGCAAGATGCTGAAACCTTTCAAAGTCGTCACCTGTGAACTGAGTTCAGACACTGCTAGCTTGAGTCAAGTGATTCCCCTAATTAGACTTTTGGAAAAGCACCTCAAGAAATTGAAGGAGGAGATGAAACTAAGAAATTACACTAAGTATGTTGGACTTGTTGATCAAGTACTTTATTCACTTTGCAAGGATCCAAGAGTTATCAACGTCTTGAAAATTGGATCACTCCATTTGGCGACTGTGCTGGATCCTAGGTTTAAGAGCTATGGGCCTAATCCATTACAGTTCTTATCTGCCAATTTCATGCTGATAATACGAAAATCCATTATGCGCATGCCCAGAAAAAGGAAAACGAAAATCCATCACTTAAATAAAATCTTTCCTAAGTTAAGATCAAAATCCTTCTTAACTTCACTTAAAAAGTTCTCCGACCTCTTAAGGAAAAAAAGGTTGGGAAAGGGTGGGGAATGGGCAGAGATCGGGCGGAGATTGTAGTGACTTAAGCAGAGTAGGCGTTTACCTCCTGATCTGTTGGATAAATAAGAAACGGTACTTAGTGTTTTTCTTAAATTCATGCTTAACAATTAACCAAGCTCAAGGTCTTGTTTAAGTCCAAAAAGCTATAGCAGCAGTGCTGAATAACAAGACTAACCTGTTGAAAAGCATGGATTGTTTATAATACCCCTAATTACAACTAAATATGTACAACATACATATGCATACACTTCACTCATAACAATTTTTTTAGATTAATGTCAATAATTAAACAATGTACTATTTTTTTAAAATAATCATGGTGGATGCACAGTTTTAATAAATTGCAATGTGAAGTGGCTGATATGTAATATCTAATAGTTGCCTATACCTTGTATGATATTTTTTTTTGCGGCTAATAATACGCTAGTATAAATGAAAGGCATTACAGTTCAACTGGTTCAAACTATGTAAATAAAATGTGAGTACATAAACCATGCATACTCTTCTAAAACACAAATTAGAGAAAATCCACATATTTAAAAAACACAGAGATAAGGCCGTGACTCAGGATTCAAACTCATAACTCCACTGTGGGAAGGGGGATTGTCTAACCACTAATTTAACATGCAAATATGCGCATTATATAGACTAGAATGACAAGCTCAACAATACATTTGCCTGCAAGTCAAGTGCTAGTGGCAAGCTAAAGTGTTACTGAGAAAAATGAACAATTGCACACACCAGCAGCGCCGAATAAGCCACAACACTAAACTGTTGTAAAACTAAAGTTTGTTTAAATACCCATAATCACAAATAACTATGCACAACATACACCTACCTGCATACACTTCTCTCATAACAAAAATTTTTTTTTTTTATTAAAGTCAATAATTATAAAATGAACTATTTAAATAAATCCTTATATCTTATTTTCCACAATAACAGTGCATCTCTATTTTCACATAAAATGTGCATTTTAATGTGTGTGTTGTTTGTATTATTTATATATATATATTTTTTTGGGGGGGTTGTGAAGTTTTTCAATCTAATATCTATTAAGATGATGTGTTTAGGCACTTCTCCATGTTACATGCTTATCAAACATATCCTTAGTCCTCCTTTAACTGTGGAGGCAGGCCACTTCAGGTTCAAGACTGATTTGCAAGGTAAATCTTTTTCTAATATGGTTTATATCCCACTTTTGAAATTCTATAAGATCCAAAAAATACAATTGTTGTTTGGTGATGAAAGTAAAGGCATGTTTCATTCTTCTAAACATATACAAATGCATGAACCAGACAGTTTTGACTGAAAAAAAATGTTTACCATTGAAATCTGCAAATATTTTCTGTTCGAGCTATAAGGGCTGCCTCTGCCCCTGCTGAGATTATCAGATGTGAGTTTTCTAACCATAGCAGTTATAAAAATAATGTTGAAGCTTGACTGTTAGAGCTTAGCTGAAAAAAGACCAAACTAAAAAAATTCATTGATGAACTACCAGGCCTTAGCTGGGAGATTTCTACCTCTCCTGGAAAATATTTAGCAATCAACCATAGTCTGTGTTAATCATATATCTGACTCACTATGTGAATGTTCTTTTCCGCCCAGGTCAAGTACATCAAGTAAGTGTTGTGTCTGTTTATTGATTTTAAAGCACTGCTTTCTCAATGTGTCCTAATGGAGATACCTTACATTATCTTTCATTTTGTGGATAAGAGAGAAACATACACCATTTTAGTAACTAGCTAAATGTGTGTAATTTATTCCAAAAGACCTTATGACTCAACTGTCAGCTTGAGCACCAAGGAGGTGTGTCCAGGATTATGTCATGGAGGAGAAGGATCAGGACATGAAGGAGTTGCCTTTGTAAGCATGTAAGTATCTATAGTTAACAATGTTAGTACTTTTAGGTTTTGGGGAAAATGCATTACAGTTAAGGCATCAGAAATTGTGGATTTTACAGCTGGAAAGTACAGGTGTACAGTACTTGACTGTGTGTACAAAGTACACACAGTTAATTAATTTAGTTCAAAATGGCCTAATGTTGATCTCTTTTCTATAATAGTTTAAACAGGTAAAGAAGACAGCCATTATGGGTTCCAACATCACCTGCCTTGCAACACCTCTGACCATAGGAAAAAAAACAACATCCATGCGTTTGTATTTTTTTTTTTAATAAAGGATTTTGTATTTACAGTTTGTTTTCAATTTATGTTTTATTTGATTGCTGAAAATGTGTTTAGGAATGAATATTAATATTTGTAATTCTCAATACTCATTCTCCTATAACTCTCTGCTGCTTTGGACACTGTTGTACACCATCTTCTCCTCCACACCCTTAACTCCATTGTCCTTTGTAACACATTTATGTCCTGTTCACTTCATACCTATCTTACCCATTCTTTTTTGTTTTGGCCTCTGTCACATACAATCCTCAACTCTCACTATCTTTTGTGGCCCACAATTGTTTGTAATAGGTAAATTTTTGATCTTAGTATGTAGCTCATCTAATCTTGGCCCACTATTGAGGTAATTTTGCCTCTTCTACCAACTGAAAGCTGATGTTATATATATCGTCCCCTGACCTCACTCCTTCTGGACTATGTTGGGTCATGAAATGTGTTTATTTTATGTCCCTATGCTACCTAAAGCAGCACATGTCCAAACCACATTAAAATATTGTTACTTCTGCCACAGTCACCACTTTGCCACCAATCTTCAGCACGGCCAATCACAACACAAAATCCACACACGATCAAGGGCAAAACCTTGGTGACCTATGCAAGTACACCCTCTGCTTTATTGCTCACACCCAGAATCTATCACAGTCCAGTTGAGTCCATCAGTAAAGCACTGACACTATCCACCATTTTCTGACTCAACCTGCTTCTAAAACTTTAATCCATTCTATCATCATCTCCCATATTGACTTTTGCAAGCTCATGCAGTGTGGCATTCCTGACACACATATATATATTCACACTTCAAACCATTCTAAATGCTGCAGGCACACACATCTTAAATTTCACCATTTGCACACACCAGTCATATGTTTAGATGATGTGAGTAAATAAATCCCTTTGTTACAGGTGAGCTTAGCCTTACTATCAATATTTACATGTAATCCACCATCACAAAGTCCCAAACTCCTCTTGGCTTTGTACACTAAGTAATTAATTAATTACTTTAATGAGGCAGGTTTTAATGGCCTTTGTTTTCTGGTCTACTTTTATTGGGGGTACCTTGTATGTCTGTGCTTACTTTGCTGTTAAGAAGGGAAAGAATTGAACTGGGCTGAAAATACAGTGATCAACTTTATTCAGTACCACATTACCAGTTTATGAGGCACAGGTTATTGTAAATAAGCTCAGCTGATAGATAGTATCTTGTTGCCAGTAGCAGAAATGGAATGCATTTCCAGGATACATAGATATTCAGTCCAGTGAAATATCACAGCATTAGACTGATGTCAGAATCTGGTTGATAAAATAATATCTGCAAGCAGCATCTAAAAGTGTGTTAATAACTAATAATGAAACCCATATGTTACCATTGAAATTCCGTATGCAGGTTAAACACATGTCAAATTGAATAAGCTCGAAGTACCTTGAAAAATGTTACATCTTATTTCACTATCATTAAGCAATTTACATGCCGTCACACAGCATAGTGTCCCCCGGTCATAATGCAAACCAAGCCCGGAGTAGTCACCACTGGCCTGCATTCCCTAGGGAAATGTGACACCCCCCCCCTCCTGCATAGGGGTTTCCACCCATGGGCAGAAAATAATATATCCCTTCAAAAAGCAGTGTGTGTGAGGGCAAATAATCTTATCAGAACAGAATTTGACAATAGTTCAGTCTAGGTTCAAGGATGTGCAGGTTGAACCTAAATAGCAGTAGTAAGTTAAGGTATCAAATACGCCATGACTGCATGGCCATGCTGTGACCTAGAAGCAAAGCAAAGGAAAGCACTACCAGTGTGTCACTTGGAACCTTTGCAAAACCATATCACAAAGCAAGGGGGAGCAAATATTGTATTTTTGCTAACATAAGGAAAATACTATACATTTTTCACATAGGCCCCCCCTAAAAAATAAAAGGAAATTATACACTGACATGTAAAGTTCAACTAGGACAAGCTCTAATACAAATCAAACTCTGGGCCTGAATGATTAAGGGAATTGATTTAAAAATATGATCAAGTAGTCTCCTGGACAAAACCATGTTACAATGCAAGTAGTGCAAATGAGTTTTCTGTTTTGTATATAAGTTTAATACTGTCTGTTTTTTTTTCATGTAGCACACAAATACTTGATAGCTTATTTGTACACTGACATTTAATGTGGATATTTGTTTGACACATAAAAAAAATACAGTATTTAACTTATGTGCAAAATGGAAAACCCATTTGCACCACTTGCATTTTAACCTGGTTTTGTCCAGGAGACTACTTGAACAATTATTAAAATCCCTTCCCTTAATGTTTATGAGCCTCGGCCCCTACCTTGTAAATTTTCCTCAGTGTCCAATGCAACATGGTTTTGCAAAACTGCATAATGCCACATTATTTACATTTACTTTCCTTAAGGAATTAGCCCCATAGGGTATCAAAGAAACCTGTGCATACAACACAAACCCCAGTCTGCGTTGCTTGTTCTAAATTAAGAAGTACACATATTAATGGACCCCGCACTAGAACACTCATCTATAAATGTGTATTTACTTAGCAAAATCAGCTCCATGACCATCAATTTCAGGTCCCGCCCAAAACACAATTAATCATCCCTGATTCTCACTAACCAAAGTTCTAGTGTACTTTTACATTATAGACTTGTCCCTCTAATGACAGTAGTGTTTTGCCCAAACATTTTTGAGTAGCATTTACAATGTACATTGTGGATTGGTGGTTATTGCTGGGGGGGGGGGTGCAAGATGGTTATGAATGTGTTTACTTAAACTCAACCAAAACCATTAAGAGAAGCCTTACAACTTAGGTGCAAAATTGCTATTCCATTTGCCTCTGAAACAGATATTTGTGGGCTTGGATATTTTGGGTTTCACTTATGTAAAGTTTGTCTAAGGATTTTCAGAGTACTCTCCGACATCAATCTGTTGCCAATGTCCCATTTTTCTAAATATTTGGACACTAAACAAAGAAACAGCATTTAGATATCAATGTCTTATTTTACTTTCATTAGACAATTGGGAAGGGCGTGCCGAGGAGTGTGCCAGAGCCAAAGAAGGGGCAGTAGCCAGAGAAGGGGCAGTAGCCAGAGAAGGGGCAGTAGCCAGAGAAGTCTGGGGGTCTGATAGTGGAGTTTGAGATAATTGAGGGGCGGTATTTGAAAAGTGATGAATAGAAAAGGGTGAAAGATTTGAATGATGGAACTGAGGGTCTGGGGTCGAAAAGATAGCCTGTCTGTTCAGTTTGGACATTGTGGAATTGGGTGAAGGAGTGTCATTTAGTGTGCTGTTGCTCTAAGAAGTGTGCAAAGAGATTGCACAAATTTGTGAGGGTTGAATTTAAAGTTGCATGTCAAATTTGTGCTCAATACGAGTGAGGGTAGTGGAGATATCACAGACGTGGGATTGAAAGGACTAAGTGCTGGTTTGAAATTGTTGGGTTAAGTGAGAGAGTGTCTGTTGCCTAGTGAGCCATGCATCCTCCATCTCTGTGTCCTCCACATCACAGGCATTCTCCCCCACTGCCTGTGGATTAGCCACGGATGTAGCTGCATCATCTTTCTCCTCCTTCTCCTTCTCCTCATCCCGACCTGACAAAATAAAATAAATAAGGTAAATGTTTAGTTAGTAAAAATATTACCTAAAGGTTGCTTATTTAAAATAATGGCAATTGTGAGGCATCTATGTAGATGAGTATTACGTTTGAAAATGTAGCTACAAACATGCATTATAAAAAAAAATCAACACACTGTATAAATCAGCATATATTATTTTGCAATTATCAAAGAGCCAAAATTATGTGTATGTTTCCATTTTTAAAACAATTACTACAAAATAATATACACTGGGGAATTATTGTACTTTATGATGCTGTGCAAAAACTGAGTATTATTGGCAAGGTATCATTAAGCCACATACTGATAAAGGTGGCACATGTTCCGAGACACAACAACATTACCAGAGACAATTATTAAGCAGTTTCCATGTACCTAGTGGAGATAATGGTTGGGTTAGTAGTGGGTCACAGCCGGTATCAATTTGGCCCACCTCAACCAGGCTCTCCTCTGGCAAACACCCCGATGCTTGTTGCTAGAGTGGTGTCAGCTTGAGTAGAGTGTGGGGGACCTCCTCGGGTAGCTTGAGCGTGCCTCCTTATCGCTAATATTTATTTTCTTAATTTTAGCTTATAGTCAGACCAGCTGTGAGAAATTGGGAAATATATTAAGTTTTTACCATCCAAAAAATTATACATGGACCTTAACATTGTTAATTTTAAAGCTACAGATATTAAGCACTTTCACGCACACTGCAAAATGTGTGTGCCTTGCCCTGGGTGGATAATTGTAAGAAATTAAAAATTAAATGTTGAATAAAAACCTTTAACACGACATTGGAAAAGTACTAGGTTCAAATATGGGGTTCCAAAAAATAAAAAAAATACCTTGAATGTGTCATGTTATAGTTACCTTACAGTCCAGTAAGCTTATATTAAATCAATATATGTTAGTTTAAAAAAGTGTTAAAATTTACCATTTTTTCATTTTACTGGAGTGATTTATGGAGCCAGCAGCCACAGCTTTAAATGGAGCTAAGGGAGGAGATTATCAGACTGCAGTTTTTGATTAATCAGACAAAATACAAATACTTGCTTTATTTTTACAAATAGTTTCAAACTTTTTCCCAAACATGCCATACCCCAAATATAAATCTGTCCCCACAATAGAAATGTAACTCCCCCTTCAATGCAACATGCTTTTGACCATGTAACAAGTTAATTTGTTAAGGGCATGTTTGTGATTAAAACTCATGACCTCAGTGCTGGGAGGCGAACCACCAAGGCAACATGCTTATTGTATCTCACATACATCTTTATTGTAACACTGGTAGGTATTATGAAATTTTTCGCCAACACTCAAATTTGTGCCAACCTGATTTAACCATATTACAAGGTCTTACTCAAATACCTTCTGTAATATGTCTCTCTAATCTGTCACTATTTAGATTATATAATTTTTTATCAGAAAAAATAAAATATTAATGTAGTACTTATTTATACATTACACAATGTCATTTCAACATCCCTATGTCACCTAAGCCAAAACCAACAATTGCTACAGGCCTTCTGAAAGTGGTGTGTGTGTGTATCTAAATTTAAAAAATTAAATAAAAAAGACACTCAATTATGTATGTTAGTAAATGCATGTTTCACAATGTCAGGCCACAATATTATATGGCTACATGTAGGTAACTGTGATACAGGGAGAACATTTTAAAAGAAACTTATGTGCTATACTTATTCCAACAGGTCGTCAGATCCAGCACCATGAAAGACGGGAGTAGGAGGAGGCCAGGGAGGAGCATGAGGAGGAGGAGGCAATGGCAGAGGGGCTGCCAAAAGAGGATCAGGAGGAGGAGGGGGAGCCGTCAAGAGAGGAGGAGGTGGAAGAGGAGGCAATGGTGGAAGGGCCACCAAGAGAGGACAAGGAGGAGGAGGCAATGGTGGAGGTGCCAGCAAGAGAGGAGGAGGAACCGGCAAGGGGGAAGGATGAGGATGTGCGCCAGGAGGAGGATTTTGGAGAATGTACGTTTCAAAAAAAAGTGTGTCCTTTTTTGGTTTTGGTAGAGCCATTGTACTCATCAGACAGGCCTGCTTTCCCACATGGCATTTACCTTAGACTTAATTATCCATTCCACAGGTTTCGAACATGATGGGTCTAATAAGTTGTTTAGGAAAATTAACTCACCCCCCCTTGCCAACACAATATATATATATATATATATATATATATATATATATATATATATATATATATATATACACACAAAATAACCCGTGCATGATACTCATGCATTCTAGTGAAATCAAGCTACTTAAGGTCTTAAAAAGGTTCTTGTCATGCATTTGGACCTAGCCCAGGCCTCCTCAGGGGAAGAGCGTTACTTCTCGACGCAAGCGGCCTTTTTAATGTGTGTTCATGAGGTAAAATTACCTCACAAAAATGAGTGTGACCCCTCAACTCGTAAATTTAGCCTTTACTACCCCTCCCACGGGGGAAAGGGGGGATGATGGAAGTTAACTGACTTGACTATTCTAATTTTTTGGTCAAATAATGTCAGTATACCAAATTTCAGGTCAATTGGATGAGCCCTTTCTGAGAAAATAGTTTTTTCCACACACACACACACACACACACACACTAACGCACGCCTCTACACATGTGTGTTCATGAGGTAAAATTACCTCACGAAAATGAGTTTGAGCCCTACCAAATTTCAGCCCTTTTTGAATTTTTTTCCCCACACACACTAAGAATTTAGTAGGTCAGTGTATAACTCCGCCCAGCAGGTGGCGCTGCAACTTGGTTTTTTTTTTCACACACACACAGACAGACAGATGCCACTAAGCATTTATATATTAGATAAAAACATCTGCCACCCAAAAGTATTAGTTCTCTGGCTAGTACTGTGTTTAGGATACCATTAACCTTTGCCGACATTTTAAAGTCATGTAACACTTCATGCCTCTGCTGATTCCTTCAAATTTGGTAAACAAAGTACATCCTTTTGAAATAATATATGTTTGCACAATTACCTAAGCATGTTATTTTTTTTTTCTTTTTTAAACATCTCAAGAAGACACCCAGGCTCTGGGGGAACTTCCACCTTAAAAAGCATATATAATAACAGATTTATTTAAATATAGAAAGAAAAGGAAGAACATTTTCAAAATTAATGAATAAAAAATTAAATATGTTTAAACAATATTATTTGTAAAAAGAATTGTTTTGGAATGACTTCATTTGATCTTTTATTGTTAAAGTATTTGTAATAAAAAAATGGTGTGTGTGTTTTGCAATTTAATTACAAAAAATGTGTTAAAGTTATTTTAGCCAATAATGGATAGACATTTAGAACACACATTAATATTTCATTTACATTGATCCCTTCCTATTAGATCATCATTTTGTCATTTATTTATGATGGCACCAGCAATTCAACGGCGCTGTACAGAGAACACAGTCCCTGGTCCAATAGAGCTTACAGTCTAACAATCCACAAAAACACAAAACACACACACACACTATGGTCAATTTGATATCAGCCAATTGACCTACTAGTATGTATATTGATTGATAAAGTCAAATGGAGTTCACAGAGGAAAAACAAGCAAATATGGGGAGAACATACAGGCCAAGAATCTTTAAGAAAATTTAGGCAATAAAAGGAGTAACTTGGCCAAAGCATATTGCATTGGAGGCATAATGAAAAAGTTGATGTATTTTTATAATTGGAGTAAGTCATGTCCTAGGTCAACTTTCAATGTATGTGTGTGGTACCTGAAAAACAGCCATTGAATTACTTAGGTGCTAAAAATTCAACTATTTTTAACCACTTTTACAAAGTTCTTCTTTGTTTGAATTTACTTTGCTTAATGGCCCACAAAGTGCACGGACATAAGGCCATGGTTGGGAAACAAACTAAAGACCCCAGTGCTGTAAGGCAGAAGTACTAGCCACTAAGCCACTGTACTGCCCAAGTGTTGTCTGCATTGATTTTTAGGGAAGCTGATTACATAACATACAACTGGTAGATGAATAAAAAATAAAAGGTTTGCAGACAATAGTTGCATTAACCTCAAAGGAGCATGTCCCCTCCAAATCAACCCCCTCCCCCCAAGTCTTAGGGCATTCATAGTAATAGATGGCAGCATACAGATAATGTGAATGAATGTGTCCTGTGGGGCAGAATCATTTTTTCAAGAAAAGCATCATAAATTAAAAAAATGCATCTTTGCCTAACAAAGTTACATATAAGGGGAGGTAAGATTTATAATTGGGGTAGAGCATGGTGTATATCAACTTTGAATGTCAGAGTAAAAATAAGCTATCAAGTGTTTGTGTGTTACATGAAAAAACCCCATTTATTTCCTTATGTGCTATATACTATCCTAATACTACCCCATTCTAATTAAAAACATCTACTGGTTTGGACAAAGTTCCTCTTCTGTTCCTTTCCTTAATGAATCAGGCCCACAAGCTGCACACAGATGCTAAGGCAATGTTTAGCATTCAAACTCATGACGCCAGTGTTGTGAGACAGAAGTGCTAACCACTAAGGTAATGTGCTGATATTATCTCCCATATATTTATAGCAATAATGAATCTTGTGAGGAGGGTAGCAGGTATCTCCATACATTAACATACTTCCCTTTATATGAGTGCAATGAATGAGGTGGTATCTCCACACATTCCCTAGGAAGATGTGGTGGGCCTTTCCACCACCCTCCCTACCCTGTGATGAAAGCACTCTAGCAATACCACTTTTAAATTCAATTGTCCAAGGTAATACAATTATATAAATGCTAATGCGAATAATTAGGTACAACAATTCTACAAAATACACTCCAGGTTGTGTTGTAACATTTGTAAACAAACCCTTCGCACCTCCCACTTTTGCCGTTCCGTAATACGGATTTATCTTTAAGTAAGAAAGTGTTCGCAATCTGAGTTAAGAACTTCTTACGTTTCATAGTTGTTCTTATCTCCATGTTGCATATTTTTATCCATAGCGGTAATCACTTAAGTAGGGATTCATCTTCGTTCATATCTGGACTTCCGTTCCTTGTTGAGTCGCTACTTTCTTATCTCCCTGTATTTTCTTAAAATACTATTCACAACTTCCGTACAAGATAAGATCGGTAATGAATCAGGCCCTATGCCTTCTCTTTCTTTACAACTGACCCAGATCTCAAGAGATGCAATCAGCCCCTGGTCAGCAAGTTGACAGATCAAATGGTACATGACATGAAAATGTTTCCTCTTTCAGGTTCTCAGGAAACTGCTGCTAGGAAAAACTTAGCTTTCCCAAGAGACCCAGTGCTGATGGAGATGTGTCAGCACAACATTTTGACCTCTGGTCTGGTCTAAAAGAATTGCCCAAAAATCATGACAGCTCTGCAGTAAATAGAACTACAAATTCCATAAGGTAGGCCTTTACCGACAAATACATTAAAGTACAGAGACTTCTGTAATGGTGGATTGCAGTGGGGATGAATTAATATTGTGCTAGGATAATGTACACACTGATAAGGGGGACAGTGAGGATGATGACAGTGTAGATTGCAGGTGCTGGGATCTAGATGAGAGAAGTGACTAGCTGATGCTGGAATGCCTATTAATATTTTGGGTAGAATGGCATGTTAGCAATTTTATGTTTTTCTACAGTAAATTGTCCCTTTATTAGAGAGGTGATTTTTCTTTACCAATGTAAAAGCTTGTTTTTTTTTATTTCAGTTTCCCTGACTTAAACCCACTATTCCCTTGAGCATAGGCTTTAGTAGATGACATAGAAGGAATAGTATCATTATGACTGGTGCCAGCAGATGGATATCATATCGATGCTACTGAGCTATGGCACTGGAGACTGCCAGGAACACTGTTACCCCTTCTGTTTATGTGTGAGTAATGGCACTAAGCAATAGTACTGAGCAATGTGACTGGAGACTGGTGAGTGACAAGAACACTGCTACCCCTGTTTCTCTGTGAGAAATGGCACAGTGCAATGGCACTGAGACTGGACAGTGGCAAGAACAATGTGACTGGAGACTGCCAAGAACACTGCCACTCCTCCTGCTTCTGTGTGAGCTATGGCACAGACCAATGACACTGGAGACTGCCAAGAACATTGCCACCCCTCCTATTACTGTTTGAGCAATGACACTGGCCAACTGCACTGGAGACTGCCAAGAACGCTGCTACCCCTTCTGTGTCTGTATGTGAAATGGCGCTGGATCTCCGTGGAAAGTGGTACTTATAGAATCCAAAACTCGCGAGATCCGACGATGCAACGATGACATTTTGCCTCATTTTCAGTTCCAAGGACATGCAAAAGTACTGAGCTGGCTCGGCTCGGTACTCGGATCTGCGATTGTTTGTGTGGGCTCAGTTTTTCGAAAAACTAAGCCCGAACATCTCTAGTTATAATGTGGATCTTTGCATAAAATTAAAATAGTCTTATTGTGTCTTTTCTTGTTGCTTATTTATGCATTCTTTAACTTCCAATGTCATAAAACTAGTACAATGATATTCTTTTTCCGAAATATAAATATGCAACCAAGAAATGATTTCACCACTGGCATAAAATAAATTATTCTGTTTGTTTAATCCTCAGACTTGATTCTTGATTGTTTCTACCCTGACAAACATAATTTGCTGCTAATTATGCATTCATCAATGTGATTAATTGTATATTATTTGATTATTGCTCTTTCTACATATCATATATGCATGAGAAACAAATCAAGCATATATAGGACAAGAGGGTAAAAATAATTTCTACTTAGTACAACAATTCAAGCATATGTAGGATGAACAGGTAAAAATAATATCTACTTAGTACAACAATTCAAGCATATATAGGAGGAGCAGGTAAAAATAATATCTACTTAGTACAACAATTCAAGCATATATAGGAAGAGCAGATAAAAATAATCTCTACAAGAAAAGGATAAAATTAGAGAGCATTTTCAGCTGAAAACCATTCCAGAAATATCATATATATCCAAGGATGTTATCAAACTCTAATCGTTAGGACCTTAGTCATACAAAGCATTTAATAAAATGTCCTTGTTAAAAGTCCAATGAAAAAAACCAACCGAAGACTTTAGTTTTTCCAATATTTTACCTTTGATACAGCCTTACAGAGAGTAATAAGATCAGAGAACTAAAAATATAATATTGCTCTAATTGTACTTTTGTAAAGAGTGATTATAAGCAATGATTCAAAATAAATATTGAGTTTAAGAATTACAGCACGGAGGGGAATAACTCATGGTTCTATGTCCATGATCTTACAATCTAGATTAATAAAAGACAGGTACAGAAAGGTTATTGCTAATCAGTAGTGGTATGGTGAGCTGATGCTCAAATATATTGTCTGCAAATTTCTTTTGAAGAAGATGTATATTTTATTATTTGAATTATTGTAAGCTTTCTTGGAAAGCAGATTGTCACTGGCATACATCTTGTACCTCTAATGATTTCCTTACATACAATTATATCTATCACTCGTATCAAAATTCTCTGCACACTGTAAAACAAACATACTTCTAATCTTTCATCTCTGCTCAGGCTTCTAACCCCATGCATTTAAATCTTTTCTCAACTATCCACTGACTACTATCAGTGCCCAATATCTTGCCTCCTATTTCAAGAACAAGATTGATAAGATCCAACTTGAAATGGTATAATCTTTCTCGACAAACAACCAGCTCAGTTCCTTCCCGGCACCCTCTGCCACCCTCTCTTCATTTGATCTACCCTCTCCTCATCTTCCTACTCTGCCACTTGTCCTCTTGGTCCTATACCCCAGAAATCGATAGATCCCTGTCTCCTGTGCTCATCCCACCCTAGCTAAAATCTGTAATCTCTCTATTGGAATCTTTCCGCCATTATTCAAGTACGCAGTGATTACTCATATTCTGAAAAAACTAAATTCTGACCCAAACTCTCTAATTAGAATCATTTCCCATGCCCCTCCAATGTTCTTGAGGGAGTTGCCTACACTCACCTCACACGCTTTATTTCCGCAAACAACACTCCTTAGAGACTTTGTTGACTAAGGTTGTCAATGATTTTATCACTGCTAAATTTAAAGAACATTACTCGCTTCTAATTCTCTTGGATCTCTCTGCTGTATTTGACACTGTTGACCACTCTTTACTAATACAAACACTACAATTCCTAGGTCTTAAAAAAACACTGTCCTATCTTGGTTCTCATTCTATTTAATAGCTCATTCAGTGTTAGTGTCTAGGTTATCTTGTATATCACACTGAAACAAAGATTATGGTTAAAGTAATATTTGTTATTTACTATAAAAAGAGTAGGATCTCAATGGTTGAAATGCCAAGGAAGACAGGCAACAAAAATTCCAGATTGTACATAAATAACTTAGGTCCTTTAAACTTTCCAGGGTCAGAATTCCAGAAATGAAGGATGGTCAGAATAGCTGTGTATCAGGGAGCGTACCAGAAATTCAGGAGAGTGGTAAGGAAGAGCTGAAATAAAAATCCAGTTATAGCAAGGTGCTGGAATACAGGAAATGGGAACCAGGAATAGTAAACCAAGCACTGCAATGAACCAGAGCTACACAACAAAGGTCCAGCCAGGTCTGATTGCAAAAGTTTAGTGTTTATTGTGTAGTCATCAGCATTACCTACTACAGCTGAGGGAGGCAACTCAGCTGTTTCCAGAACACATGGACAGTGTAGCAAAGAGTCAGACTGGTACAGAACACCTCTCTTAACAGAGCGGATTCCAGATCCTTTTTTTCTTTTTCCTCTCTAGAAAGCCTTTTTCTTCTTTTTCTGTGATTTAGTAAGATGACATTTCTTTTTAGTTACAGGTCTCCAGACCGGTTTGAAGCACATTGCTCCTTCAAGAACTGGAACAACGGTGGATGCTGGAACTTGCACTGAAGGTAATGTTGGTTCTGGTGAAGAAATAGAAACTTCATCGGTATCAGAGACTTGGAGGAAAGAAAATAGATGGTGGTCCAATTCTCTTTGCCACTGCACCGATGAAGAAACTGGTATGATGAAGGATGGGGTGATAAGATTCTATCAGAGATATCACCCACTCCAGAGCCTTTCCTTTAAAACCCATTAATATGATTGATACTTGGTTAAATTATTTGGCATAATTTGTAGGGTTGAAAAGAAACTGACTAGAACACTGCAGTGTAAGAGAAATAAATTGCTCCAGGTACCCGTCAAAAGACATAGGCTAAAACATGGGAAGGTTACAAATGGTTGCCTTTGCCATTATAGCACAGGAGGGAGCCCATGGCTGGGCACTCTGAAGAGTTTGGTTGCGGGTTAGCAGCTGTTACCCCAGGCTGGGCAGTTGCTTCAGAAATCTTAGGCTTGACAGTCATTTCAGAGACCTTAGGCTGAGCAGTTGCATCAGAGACCTCAGATTAGACATCAGGTTCAAATTATTTTGTCCTTATATAAACACTTAAATAATTGTTGTCACTATAGAGAATACACTCACATTGTTTCATTGAATTTATTACTTATCACATAAATTATGTTATATCACCTAAGTTTATTCATTTAGAATTACACTGATTACAATTAATCTGGTCACTATTATAATAAATATAATTTTCAGTTAATTGGTATACACTATGAGCCACAATCAAGGGAAATATCAGTCTGAACAGATGCATCAATAGTAATTAATAGAACTAAGGTAAACTTGCATATTTATAACAATTATTGTAGCAATTTCAGTAAATTAATAAATTTACCTAAGATAGCTTTGAAAGAGGTAGATATGTATACAATAAGGTAATTACCATATATGAGATAATTGCAATAATGAATAATTTACTCAAATATTTTTCTAGTGAAGAATTCCTCCTAATAACATCCAGTATACAGGATTACATCAAGCTCAATGAGCAAGACATTCATCCGGCCTCCCAGTTTCCTCTACACTAAAGCCACAGCTAGTCCCAAGGGTCCCCAGAAGGATCCCAGAAACCCTATTGCCGTGACAGTTAGCTTTGGAAGCAAAAAACTTGACACAATAAGCCGACAATAGACAATTTTTTGTCATGATTTGAGTCTTTGTCTATGTATTATGCACTTGTTAAAAGCAAAAGGCATCATCTCCCATTTATTGGTCCAAATGGAAACAGGTCATACAAATAGACGGCCCTAGCATGTCCACTCACAACACTGCTTCCGCTTCACGACACAACAGCCCCCACCCCTGTATCACACTCTTCGCCCTTCATCACAGTGTCCCCCCTGTATCACACTGCCCCCCCTGCATCACACTTTCCTCCTTAATCACAGTGTCCCCCTTTTTCACACTGCCCCCTCCTTTTGCATTACACTCTTTCCACTCCATCACAATGTCCTCCTGCTTTACATAGCCCACCCTCCTGCTTCACACAGCTGCCCCCTCCTGCTTCACACAGCCCCCCCACTCAACATGCTTGCCCCTCCCTCAGTATCCCCCCGCTTCACACAGCATCCTCCCTGCTTTACACAGCCCCCTCCCTATTTCACACAGCCCCCCTCCTGCTTTACACGCTTACCCCACCATCAGTGTCCCCTTGCTTCAGACAGCACCCCCTCCTGCAACACACAGCACCTCTCTTTCTTCACATAGTCCGCTGCTTCACACAGCCCCTCCTTCTGCTTCACACAGCCCCTCTCCTTCACAATGCCCCACCTCCTGCTTCACACAGCCCCTCCTCCTGCTTCACACCCTTTCCCCTCCATCACACTGACCACCCCCCGCACCATTCTTGACTTGGTCTTTTCTTCAGAGTCAGCTGCTCCTCTCTGCCAGGCTCCTCTCTGACACTCTTGGGATGTGATGATGACATCATGCCCGACAGGCAGTGAGGGAGGGGGAGGAGGGAGAAAGGGAGAAAAGAGCTGAGAGGAGGGATAGAGCATTCAGCAGTGTGCGGGGGGCAGGGCATGATCACCCGCCCCACCCCCCATGGATCTGAAGCTGTGCATGGGCAGGCTCTTTGGAAGTTAAGCTCAGCGCTGCACTGCATTGCAAATTAATGCCAGACACAAGTCAGTGGCGCCGACCCAGAGCCCTGCACCCTAGGTTGCTACCTAAAGCTGCCTAATGGTAACTCTGGGTTTGCCAACTAGGGTTTTAGATACCTTCCGGCAATTACAGACTGGTTTGCACCTTGAAAAAAATCATTGAGCAAAATACACGTCAGGTACACAGTGTCTTAGGACGCTGTTATTGTGATTCATCAACAAAAATATGTACATTGTCCAAGTTATGCTCCACTTCTAGTAGTGTTTCTCTATTAGCGGGGAAAGTCTTATGAAAATTCACCACGATCTATAAGCCACTTTACCATGTATTAGCTATGGAAAGGGGGAGTTATCAGTAAGAAACAAACAAGTGTTATACGAGATAACTTGAGAATCATAGATTTAAACGATCCTGTTAGAGAACATATTTTACTATCCTATAGCATCTCCACTGATTTGGAACTATTATAGAAGTATGTCAATTATTAATAATGAGAATTGCTACTAGGATAGAATAATTAAACTACATGAATAACTCCATTGAGATGATTATACATAGCTCTCTACATTTACTTCATGTTATGTATTTGGATTCCTCAGATGTGATGAAATCTTTCTAAGATATATACGCTTTTTACATGAGCAGCATTTAGGTGTTATCTGCACGTAGAGCGGCATTGAATTCTTGTAGCAATCCCAGAATATCATAAATAATCTGAAAATTAGACTCCATTCATCAAGATCATAAAACATATTGTTGCTACAATAATCATTGTAGAAATTATGTGATATTGCCATAAATAGTGTCTAATTGTCATTTATATTCCGAGCGGAATACATTGAAATAACCGCAAGATCTAAGAGGCAATTGTTAATTAGATTATTACATATTAGAAGTCCTATGAGACTCATCTACAATAGTGTGTACCAACATGAATATTTGAAACACTTGTATATTCTAGTGAGGGTATTCTAATTATGCCCAAATCATCATACAAAGTAAAAAGATATCTAAACGTAAAGAGCAGGGAATTTTTGTCATAAATACCGATACTGAGGGACTTCAAATGATGCAAGAGCAATTGTAATCTTGATATTATTGGGAAAAAGAATAAGCTTTTCTGCTATTAGCATGAGTTGTGATTTTCAGACTCATTGTATGAATATGTGAATTCAATACATGATATCCATTAAGTGGCTTATAATGATTGTCTCATTTTAAGTCATACGAGATTGGAGAAACAATAAATAAATATAGGACTCTTGATGACAATATATACCAATGAATTTTATTAAATCAATAATACAACATAGAGTGAATAGTTGCTGATAGGTGTTTAATCACATCTATGTTTTAATATCACAAAATCTATAGCTTTATTTCACTTCTTAGTACTTTATTTTAATATTTCACTCATGAATAGTTTTAAGTGAATTAAATAAAATGCAATTTTAAATAAACTTGTGAACCCTTGAGTGGATCTTTTATGAGAGTATTTTTCTTCTTTTGTGTACTGGAGGCAATTTGTAAGCCTTTTCACCACTAGTGCTGCTCCACCTGTGGACATGTTAAAGACTAGGGGCTAGATTTACTAAGCTGCGGGTTTGAAAAAGTGGGGATGTTGCCTATAGCAACCAATCAGATTCTAGCTATCATTTTGTAGAAGGTACTAAATAAATGAAAGCTAGAATCTGATTGGTTGCTATAGGCAACATCCCCACTTTTACAAACCTGCAGCTTAGTAAATCTAGCCCTAGTTGTCCAAACTAGTTTGCCTGGTCTGCATAGACTGCTTGGTTAGATTTCCGCTTAGCACTCTGATCATCTCCAGAACTATAAGCACCGGACCGTTCCCGGATGTTCTTCCTCCAAACTGATGTCTCCGGTGTCAGCTTAGGTGCAGTCTTGTCATAGGAAAAGAACTGAAAAGGGAATCTGGTCTTGTATCTGAGTTGGAAGCTACTTCCAAAGTAAAAAAATAGGCAAACGTAGAGAAGGAATGCCTTCCCATAATATAGACCACAGAAGCTCTTCTTTGTTATCTACTAGGCCGGCGGTTCCCAAACTGTGCGCCGCGGCTCACAGGGGTGCCGCGGCGCTGTCACTGGGGTGCCGCGGGCCAGACCTATAAAGAAGAAAGAAAACAGGAACTTACCAATCCGCCGGGCGCCGGGACCCAGCAGCCTCCTCTCTCTCGCAACTGTCACTGAATATCAACGTCAGTGACAGCTGCGGGAGAGAGGAGGCTGCTGGGTCCCGGCGCCCGGCGGATTGGTAAGTTCCTGTTTTCTTTCTTCTTTCTGTGGCTGGCGCCTGGCGCGGGGAAGAGTGTGAGAGGGATCGTAGCAGAGGAGGGGGACAGAATGATGGCAGAGGAGGAGGGGGACAGAATGATGGCAAAGGAGGAGGGGGACAGAATGATGGCAAAGGAGGAGGGGGACAGAATGATGGCAGAGGAGGAGGGGGACAGAATGATGGCAGAGGAGGGGGACAATGATGGCAGAGGAGAGGGACAGATGGCAGAGGAGGGGGACAGATGGCAGAGGAGAGGGACAGATGGCAGAGGAGGGGGACAGAATGATGGCAGAGGAGGAGGGGGACAAAATGATGGCAGAGGAGGAGGGGGACAGAATGATGGCAGAGGAGGAGGACAGAATGATGGCAAAGGAGGGGGATAGAATGATGGCAGAGGAGGAGGGGGACAGAATGATGGCAGAGGAGAGGGACAGATGGCACAAGAGGGGGACAGATGGCAGAGGATGGGGACAGAATGATGGCAGAGGAGGAGGGGGACAGAATGATGGCAAAGGAGGGGGACAGAGGGCAGAGGAGGGGGGACAGAATGATGGCAGAGGAGGGGGACAGAATGATGGCAGAGGAGGGGGACAGAATAATGGCAGAGGAGGGGGACAGATGGCAGAGGAGGGGGGACAGAATGATGGCAGAGGAGGGGGACAGAATGATGGCAGAGGAGGGGGACAGAATAATGGCAGAGGAGGGGGACAGATGGCAGAGGAGGGGGACAGAATGATGGCAGAGGAGGGGGACAGAATGATGGCAGAGGAGGGGGACAGAATGATGGCAGAGGAGGGGGGCAGAGGAGGAGGGCAGAGGAGGGGGAGAGAGGGCAGAGGAGGAGGACAGAGGGCAGAGGAGGGGGACAGAGGGCAGAGGAGGGGGACAGAGGGCAGAGGAGGGGGTCGGCGTGAGAGAGGGCATAGGAGGGGGACAGCGTGAGAGAGGGCAGAGGGGGCAACGTAAGAGAGGACAGTGTGCCTGGATGGAGAGGGGGCAGTGTGCCTGGATGCAAAGGGGGCAGTGTCCCTGGATGCAGAGGGGCATTTTTGCATACAACTAAATAAGTATTTCTGTCGTGACCTAAATACTTATTACAATTTTTTGACCCAACTACTTCTAAAACAGGACTGCTCAGTAATTATTTTAGAGGGGTGCCTTGAAAAAATTTGGAGACTCTAAGGGTGCCGCGAACTGAAAAAGTTTGGGAACCACTGTACTAGGCATAGAATTCTCAGTAAAAACAAATCATGCACCATTGCGGAAGATACAGAACAACTGGGAGGTAAATGCCAAAGGCAACCCACTGGCTCATGACACTGTGACCTTTCAGATTTACAGCTAAACGTAGACTGGAAACCTGTGCTGGCTCTATTTGTGCGTGTATATATATATATATATATATTTATAAAACACCTCCCTTTCCTCTACAGGTCATGTGACAAGGTTAGGAGGGGGCGTGGTAATGTCTTTGCATCACCATAGCTTAATGATGCGATTAAGCCCCACCCACGATATTTAATGCCCTAAATATCAGCATTTTTTAGGATCGGGAGTGCTGCCTACTCTTTTGGGAGTCCGGGAGGCTCCAGAATTTCACGGAGTCCTCCCGGACTCCCAAAAGAGTGGACAACCCTCCCGTTACTAAACATTTCCGGGAGAGTAAGCAAGTATGATATAACCTAAACTAGTCTGATGTAGCTCAGTGGTACCTCTATACCTTCTAATAACTATTTTTCAATATCTCTCTAACAACGATATCTATCACTAACAATATACATTAAACTCTATCACAGCTGCTTTAACTTTATAAACACATAGTATACAAGTACATTTAGATGTTAAGAAGAGGTATATGGGTGTGCAGTCTTTATCCAGTGACAGTTTAAACACAGTTCACTTCTTCTCATCCCAGTTCAAACAATCATTCAGTGACAAATAGCACAAAGCAGCATCACAGCTCCCCGTATTCCTCAATTTGATTTTAGCACTGATAATCCCACACAGTGGCACTTTACAATATTACTCTCCTCCAATGAACAGTTACTCTTTTTCTAGCCTTCTTGTCTGTTGTTATCCCAATTCCACACAAATGCAAAACACAATGTACAACCCCGCTGTGCTCTTTTCCTCTTAGGAGTACACATAAAATCACTTTGATAAAAGCTGGCTCCTCAACATGCAGTTATATGTCTTTATCACAGATAGCAGATAATGTCAAAGTTAGTGTAGTTTATCACAGTTTAAGCTCATTCTCTTTCCCCTAGCTGACTGTCCCTGAACTTCACCCTTATTATTATATCTCTATCCAGCAAAATGGCATAATACAATATTCTTCAGGCCTCCCCACCAGTTCCCTACCTGACTACTAGCAAAGCTCAGTTCAATCATATGAACAATATAAGATACAATGGTACTTATCAGACTTTCTCTCTTTCTTTGCTCCTCTGTTCGGATCTCTCACAGTAGCCCAGCTTAAAGTGTCTCCTGCTATGCAACTCATCTGCCTATACAGCACTGGTCTGTCTCATCACCCCCTTAGCCCTTGCTCAATACTGTTCCCTCTCCTCTCCTCCATGCTCCTTCTCCTCTTCTTCCAACTGCTGCCTTCTCCCTCTCAGTCACTCTCTGAAATCCAACTGCTGTTTTCAATTGCTATTTCACTAGCTCCTCTACCCCATTGGATCCTGTTAGATGCTGTTCTCTGCCTAAGCAGATGTGCAGCCTGCTCAGGTCGCCAGTTCTATACATATACATATATATGTATATATATATATATATATATATATATATATATATATATATATATATATATATAATATAATATAATATAATATATATAAGCCTAGCGGCGTGTGTTAGTCTGTGTGTGGAAAAAAACAAAACAAGCTGCAGCGCCACCTGCTGGGCGGAGTTATACACTGACCTACTAAATTCTTAGCGGTATCTGATATATAAAAGTAAAAGCCTAGCGGCGTGTGTTAATGTGTGTGTGTGTGTGTGTGTAAAAAACTATTTTCTCAGAAAGGACTCATCCAATTGACCTGAAAGTTGGTATACTGACATTATTTGACAAAAAAATTAGAATAGTGAAGTCAGTTAGCTTCCATCATCCCCCCTTTTCCCGTGGGAGGGGTAGTAAAGGCTAAATTTACGAGTTGACGGGTCAAACTCATTTTCGTGAGGTAATTTTATCCCATGAACACACATTAAAAAGGGCGCTTGCGTCGGGAAGTAACGCTCTTCCCCTGAGGAGGCCTGGGCTAGGCCCAAATGCATGACAAGAACCTTTTTAAGACCTTAAGTAGCTTGATTTGACTAGAATGCATGAGTATCATGCACGGGTTAACTTTATATATATATATACACACACACATATATATAAATACATAAACATAGACATATGCATGTGTGTATATATATATATATATATATATAGATATATATATATATATATATCTTTTGCCCCTCTAAAACATAAATAATGATTCACGTAAACTTGCATTGTGCCTCTTGTTATATTTACATTACCCAGCAGCGTAATTGTGATGTGTTTGCTAATCTTGCCTATAGAAAGCAGCGTGGTGATTCTGGTGATTTTCAATTCAAACTCGGTGAGCTGACAAAATCGCAGCTTCATATATTTGGCGATTTGTATAACTACAGTGGCAAAACGTCGGAACTGCTATTTGTAATGATTTTGAGAATGACAATTTTGAAAGCAACACTTTTCTGGCGATTTTACAAAAAATTGCCATGTAATACATTGACGAGTTTAATCTTGCCCGAGAAAATCACTGAAAATGCAAAATCGCAGCTTCATATATTTACTATAATGTCTTTACAGTTGGACTATCCCAACCTCTAAATTTAGATCTAAGTCCTGATTTGCAGCCAATAGTACTTTGCCTCTCAATACTCCAAACACCTAAAAGCAGACTGCTAATGGCAGCCTTGGTTTCAATACATTGGCACAAAACATAATATTTAGACTCCACGTGTGCTGCATGAAAATGTTAATCTATAACTGTGAGAAGAGTCACTTTTGGGAAAGATGGTGTTGATGTCCTACAGATAATAGAGCTCCTAGAGATCATGTTTTATGTACAGTTCAGCTGTTTACTGTTAATTCTGACAATGTACCAATTTAAAATAAATAAATAAGTAAATATAACTTTATTCACCATAAGTAGGAGTTAACATCACACTTTTATTGAGACATTCAGAATAAGGAGGAATTATTCTGGGTTAAATTATACAGGAGTACAAAATAATGACATATTTCACAGCATGGTATTGTCACTCAGAACACAATATTGAGGAGCTTGCAGAAAATCTAAATTAAAATAACGATAGTTGCAGATTCTCTGAAACAATTTTGGTGAATTACTTGAGTAATTATGTTTTCAGAACCAGGAAAATAAAGTTTGTTCCCCTCTCTCTATATAGCTTCCTAATACATACTAGACTTTCAAATTTTGATAGGAATTTGGAAATTCAATATGAAGTTCTAAAATCATATAATACTTATAAGACTTTTATAGGACAGTGAATTTTCTGTGTGTGAATAATGCAAACCCACGACTTACTGCAGTAGTTGAGTGAAAAAGAGAAGTTTATAAAGCAGACTATTTTAATGTTGCAGTTAGAACAAAGCATATTAAAATAACTTCAACCACAGCTTCTGCACTATTTATTTGAGTGAAGAAACACTTTTGAAAGTCAGTTAGCTAGCATTACTTTGTTCTTGGCTGCTACCAATAAATATCTATTCATCACCGTTATCTCTGTCCTATTCACCACAAGTGCATTTACGGTTTAAAGATATATGCATTTGTGATGTTGCACTTGAGAGAGTTGCAATTCTTTTCTTTCTTTTAAGCGAGCTGTCACTGTAATTGAACTCCTAATCATGTCCCCCTCCACGATGATGTCATTGCATGGCTAAGTGTAATGATTCCACTTGTGGGCAATAATTTCACCACCCACACATGGTCACAAGGAACAATGGAAATATAGATTATGACATTTATAAGCCCAGAACCAAGAATCCACTTGTTTTCTCTGACCATTGTACCATAGCCTACTTACCTGCTCTCAGGACACCTTTAGCATGCTTCCTTCTGAATTGCTTCTACAGGTATTTCTTCACTGCTTTAACTCTACAGTAATGCTATTTAACCTTGCTTAGAATGTTACTATGATTTATGTAACTACTGAAACAATCAATCTACAATAATTTACTGTCTCCTCAATACTCTTTTACTTAACTTTGCAACCATACTCTGCAACACTTAACTACGCTTGCAATTCTGTTTAACCCTACAACAGTCTCTTCAATACAATCCACACCATACTGTCATAGATTAATTCAGAAACAAAGATGAATTCTCATTAAGATTCTTTATTGAGAGTTCAAAAGTCAAAATGAAAGCATGCTCCAGATGAACCACCTGTTCTCTGCCCTTTTTTGTCATTTTTAAAATGGTAGTTTTATTAAAGACAAATCCTTTGCTTTAAAATTGCTATTTAAAAAAAATAACGTCAAAGTGCAGAGAATCAGCGGTTCATTGGAATTGCAGCTTGGATATAAAGTATCCATTAAATATCTGAGGTGCTACTACCAAATAGAATAAAGTAACAAGTTGAAGAGACTGAATTTGTTTAATGTAGTGCAATAACAGTCTCATAATAATGTCCTTTTAGCCGATGATTATTAACCCCATTTTATTTACTTCAAAAATAACCTTTATTACTTAAAATTAAAATAAATAAAATTAAAATCAGCGAAATAACAACAGAGTGAATTAGTGATGTTAAAAACATCTGAGTATGCCTATATTTCCTGTGTTATTTAGTATATGGTTTCCCCTATATATAACAAGTCAGGTATAATGTTCTCTGCAAAAACTTTAATACCTGCACTCATCATCTCTCGCATTGAATATTGCAATTCCAATTATTGCTCTTCTCCAAATTTTCTACAATCTATTTTGCAGGCAGCGACTATTGTCCTTGCAAATCATTTTTCCTCTACTGAGCCACATTGTCAGTCTCTAAATTCATTGTCTTTTTTTTACCGAATTCAACTTCTACTAACATATAAGACCATCAACAACACTGCAACAACATACATCTCATCTCAAAATATCATCAAACTTAACACCTCCATTCTGTACATGATCTGTGTCTCTCATCCACTCTCATTACCTGCTCTCAATCCCTGTTACAGGACTTTCTTTGGGTTGTACCCACTTTGTGGATCTTCCTCCTTTGCACAGTAAGAATTTCTTCTGGTCTTCAAACTTTCAAGCGTTCTCTAAAATCCCACCTCTTCAGGTCAGCTTATAGTTTTCCTCAACTACTCTCTTAACCTCACTATGTTACCCTATTACCACCCTTTACACAGTTAACACAAGACAACAACCCTCTGACCCCCTGACCAACATTGCTGGGTGACTGGATAACATAGCCCACTAAGATCTTTTGTATTCTTCCTGGACCAATTTGCAGTATGCAGCACATAACCTTATGTATCAACTCTCTTTGTCCCATAGATTGTAAGCTTGCGAGCAGGGCCCTCTTACCTCTCTGTCTGTATCACCCAGTATTGTTCTAATACCGTGTTCATCCCCATTTGCAAAGCACTACAGAATTTGCTGGCACTATATAAATAAATGGTGATGATGATGATGATGACAGAGAAAACAAAACACTTTCTTTAAGCTGCATATGTGAAAACACACTGGGAGGTTTCACATTGTAGTGCTTTGGTTAGCAGTGTCCAATTGCAGACATTCTGATTATGACAAGAGAGTCCCTGAAGACGAAAGCACTTAAGCAGCAGACATGTGCAGCGCAGGATTTATTCAGGGTTTTAGATTTACCTATAGCATACTACAAAACCAAACGGCCAGTGTATAAGTTGTCCTTTCTGGGGATCAAAATCGATACCCTAGCAGTTTGCTGCTGGTTGCCGGAGAATAAGATCAACAAAATGAGACAGGCCCATTCCCATGGACCGATATTTCTGCCGGAAACTCCAAAAGGATATGGCCGGTAAGGTTAAGCCACACGCAGCTATCCGTTTATCGCAAGAGATAAAGGAAGACTTTTTGATTTGGTTGGAATTCCTTCGAGATTTTAATGTCAGCGAATTTGGCCTACTCCCCCGAATTCCAACAAACAATTGGAGTTGTACACAGACGCGGCAAGAGCTCACAGGTTTGGCACTTACCTCAACTGTGAATGGTGTGCCGCACGCTGGCCGGAATCGTGGCGCCAATCAGGTTTGGTACACAACTTGTTAGTGTTAGAACTTTTCCCAATTATTGTGGCAATGGAGCTCTGGGCGGCTATATAAGGTGGCTGTCATATAAAAAAATTTGGTGCGATAATTTAGGCATGGTACAATCCATCAACAAATTGAGTGCATCTTCGGAACATGCCATAGGTTTGTTGCGACATCTGATTTTGCAATGTCTAGAGCAGGACATCACTTTTAATGCGAGACACGTGCTGGGCACTAAAAACAGCATTGAGGACACCTTGTCACGTTTTCAATGGTGTAGGTTTAGGGATCTAGCACCAAGAGCCAATGTACAAGGGACTGTATGCCCTCCTTATGTTTGGCAGATCATCAAGCTGACATGAGAGGACTGGCCGAGCGATCGTTGGCTCTATCCATGAGACGGGCATACGGGAAATCATGGCAACAATGGACCCAGTTCCTGAAAGCTAGGAAGATACCAGTGTCAGGTCAGGCGGAGGCCATGTCAGAATTCATGTGGGAGCACTACAGGGAAGGGGCATCAAAGGTGGCTATGGCATCCGCCCTAGCAGGTATATCGTTAATGTCTCACCTTAATGGGATCAGCAATGTCACCAAGAACTTTATATTTTCCAAGGCCTTAAGGGGCTGGGCAAGAGAGAGGCCTATATCACCATACACTAGGAGGCCAGTTGATATACAATTGCTGCATAGCCTAATGGGTGCTCTGATTACGGTTGCGCATGACAAGTATGAACTTTTGCTTTTTAAAACAGCGTTTACATTAGCATTTTTTGCTGCCTTTAGGATTTCAGAATTGGTAGCACAATCTAGAACACGTAGTTTATCAGGTTTGACAGTTCAAAACACCATAATCCAAGAAAAGCAGCTGTTATGTAAAATCAGCAGGTCTAAAATGGATCAGACAGGGAAAGGTTGCTGGATTCAGATGTAAGCGCAAGCAGTTGTAGAAATTTGTCCCATTATTTTAACAACCCAGTTTTTAAAGCTAAGACCCAATAATTGCATGTTATTGTTAGTTCATTAAGATCGTTCCCCCTTGACAAGGTATCAATTTCAGGCCTATTTAAGAAAACAATCACATGCCTTGGCTTAGATGCCTCGCAGTTTGGTACACATTCCTTCCGCATAGGTGCGGCAACCTCAGCAGCGTTATCAGGAGCTTCGTGGCAGCAATTAGGAAGCTAGGTCGTTGGAGATCAGCCACATATAAAAAATACATTAGGCCAAATGTTGTCATTTAATGTTTTTTGTCTCTTTTTTTTACTCATTCTGTCTTTCCAGTTACCCATGGCTCTTCTGCTCGTCGCGTTTTACGCAAGGGCGTGAAGGGATTTTCCCCGTTTTTTCCTTGGATCAAGGCCTGATTAGTGGTGTGCCTCCGGGGTTTATAAGGGTTTTGCCTTCACATGGGTGACCTTTCCTCTACTCGTCTATCTCCTTTTCGAACTACAGGCTTTTCCTTCATTACACTAAATTGAATTTTGTCAGGAATACGGCATTTGAGACAATGCCCTGACAAAGAATAATTTGTTTCGCAGGTATCCCGAAAAAAACTAAAAAACATATGGATAATCGGTCATTCATTCGTGTTTTGGGTGGCCGAACACGCCAAGGCCTTAGACCGATCTGATTTCCCAGGGCCCATTAAAATTTATTGGTTAGGCAAAAGAGGGCTTTGTTGGCGGAACCTTATGTCCTGGATTATCAAGCTAGTCTCACAATGGGGTCCACCGGATGTATTGGTAATCCACCTGGGAGACAACGATTTGGGGCAAGGCAAATCATTAGATTTAATGATAAACATACAGCAAGACCTACAAATCATTGGAAATAAATGGACGTCCACAGCAGTAATTTGGTCCGCAATAACTTCCAGATTAAATTGTAGAACGATCATTGCCCTGAAGATTATGATTAATTTAGTTAAAAATGTTAACTGGATTGTGAGGAAGGTAGTGAACGCGTTAGGGGGCTTTGCAATAGACTACTGGTGAATATCAGTCGAGCGAACTCAGTTATATAGGAGAGACAGGGTTCACTTGTTGGAGAAGGGCATGAAGTTGTTCATAAGGACCATTTATAGCTCATTGGGTTCATTTCTTAGGTCTGAGGGTGGTGGGCTGTCGGTCCGTTAGACGCCAGCATGGGAGGAAGGGCACTGCGAACAGCGGCTGATGAATACGGTGCATCAGGTCACTGCCCCCTTCGAGGTAAAGTGACTCTTAATCCTTTTTGTGTGAGGGATCAATTGCTGGCTTATAAGCAGGTCATTGTGAGTCAAGAGGGGGTGTGGTCACCGTCCGCCAGATTTAGCGCCGGCCAAGCAGTTAGGGTTTAGACCCGGTTTGTTAAGTTTATGTTAAGACCAGTTGGCCATTACCGCACTTGGTTATTAGTAATCTGTCGTTTGCTGTTTCGCAGTGCACTTTCTCCGCCACCAATTTGCAGATTATTTATAAACTGTGGCCTAATTTTGCCACTTACTCAAGTCTCTGTCTCGTTATTTTAATTGCTAAGTTATGTACAGAAGTCAAGGTATAGGAAAGGTATGATTATATGCATCCAGGTTATGCTGCTTAATGCACATAAACCTTGATGTCAAGGGATGAAAGCTTTACACCATAGCTGCAAAAAGAGGACACCAGCATTTTGCAGCACCCACGCCCACCAACCCTTCTTACCATGCTACACATTGTCATGGTATGCTTATTGGAAAACTGGGACAGTGGGAAGAAAACACTTTCATTAAGGTGCATAGGTGAAAAAACACAGTGGGGGTTTCACATGGTAGCACACTGTTTAGCAGTGTGCAATTGCAGACATTTTGAATATGACACACTTACCTTGAATTCAAAGGATGGAAGCTTTACACCATATTTACTTTCAAATTCCTGGCCGCCATGTTTGTGAAAGATTCATTATCTACAAGAGCTGAATTTATTATGATGAGAATGAATAGTTCTTCACAATTTGACAGTAAAAGGTCAAATCATAGGACACTCCATGCAAATAAATCATGAGGCACGCCCTCTTGGTTTCTTGTTCTTTGCGTGGCGGAGTCCTTGCAATGCTTTTCCATTTGGGCTATGGTTATAGTCTGCTCCTTAATGCATTTATACTCCTAATTTTCTTTGCTCAAGAATTCTGTTCCAATGTCTGTGCCAACCTTCCAATTTATTTTGGGTTCTTGGTACTCTATTCATGAACAGATCAAATATTGGATGCAAACAATGGTGCTGTTCTCACAGGCTGGCTCTGTGTTCTTTTACAACATCTCCCAAGGACATAGTTCTACTCAAAATATGTTATTACTTGCCCTTCATTATTCAGTTGCATTTGGGGGAGGGTAAATTTTACATAATGTATACTGAAACATTTACAGTTTTCCAGTTGGGATAGAGCAACCCCTAGCTAAACAATAGTTCAGTGTATATATAAAGTGTCACAGGCCAGGCGATCGGGTCCCACACCTGATCCCCAGCGCTCTTACCTGGTCCCGCCGACTGCTCGCTCTGTCCTGGCTGCCGACATCTTCATTTCGGGTCCATTCATTCCCTCTGCTCCATTCCCATTGGCTAAGAGTTTTGGCTCCAAAGTTTAAAAGGCACTTCCTTGTGATGTTTGGTGCCTGATCTTTTAGTTACCGCCTAGGTGCTAGACATGGCTCCTCATCTCCTGCTGACTACAGGGCTTACACTCCATAATGTACTAGCCGCCTATTCAGTGGTATCTGTTGTCCACAAAGCTGACACTCTACTGAGTTCTTAACCATCATTCCAGTGGTAACCTGCTGATTACAGAACTGACACTCCACAGTGTACATGCCGCCATCCCAGTGTTAACCTGTTGTCTGCAGAGGTGACACTCTACTGTGTACTTCACTGCCTTTTCAGTGGCAACCTGTCAACTGCAGAACTAACACTTCATAGTGTACTTGCTACCATTTCTCCAGTGGTACCTGCCAATCCCCACTACTCTTCTCCTTGTGTTGTCTGCCATTGCTGACTATCTTTGCATGTTTTCCTATGTGGTTTCACCTGGTTCTGCTAGTAGGGGCAGCGACCTGCGGGATAGATGCAGCAAAGGCCAGACCACCCTTGCAGCGGTTCCTGGTGAATACCATCTCCCCGTTAGACTCCGTGCCTTAGTTGAGTAGTGCAAATCTAAGCAATTTGAAGGAACCAATTCCTGAACCATGACATAAAGCTATTTAGTATTTGTATGCTACATGACAGACAAAAATAGACCGTATTAAATTTAGTCTACCCAAAACATTTTTTTGGATGAACTGCATTGTCAGTTTACTCTGGAGACCATGTACTCCCATTTTTGCCATTGCTTCTTGATCAGCATCATGGTCTCAATGTAACCTGACATTATTTCTAAAAAATGATTCCACTGATGTTTGCATATAAGTTATTTTTATTTTTTAGTGCAAGCATTACATACATTTAAATAACATTAAATACAATGGGAAATCTGGATAGGTGCATTAATGTACGTTATACAATTAAATATTTGCAGACAATAAATCTTATCACCAATGTATTTACAAATTAAAATGGTTCAATATTTGTATGAAAACAAGACTTTTTTTTCCATTATGAAATTGAGAGAGGTACATCCATAAGAAAGTCAATGGCTCTATTGTAAAAAGACCCAATAAATCTAAAAAAAAGTATTTATTTTGCAGAAAAATTTAATTCTGTCAATGCAAGAAATGGTGTTTAGGCTATTATCTAGAGTACTGTCTCTATTAGTTAATTTCAGCATTGCTTCATGGACGCTGTATTATTAAAAGATAAATGCTATTCATTAAGAACTGCAAAAATGAAAATCAGAAAATTAGTATTAATCATAAATGCTTAAGTATAAAATATATATCTTTTAAAAGACAATGGGCCTGATTCATCATGACATGTATTCTGAGCCCAACCTGTGTTTGGTATTATATGCATTTAGGCTTTACGCACTCATGAATCCATCAAGGCACGGATCTTAAGATATGCATGCTTTTGAAATCGGGGGCATGTCTGCTGTGCTCTACTACACAAGTCACTGCAGGATACGTATAATATCTCTGTGGATTATAAATTTGCCAAAGAATGCACAGTAAAAAAATATTGAATTAATGTCACCTGTTAATAATAGAGGTATAAATAATAAAACAATTAAAAAAGGGTGTTTCTTTGGTTAAGTTGTTCCCATGAAATACATTTATTGGATAGTTGCAAATGTTGATAACACATAATATAGTATACATATGAGACTGCCATCACTATTGATCATGACTTAGACTAGCACTTTAACTGTAGCAAGAGATACAACAGAAACACAAGTAACTTTGAAATGCTCAGAGCTGGATTCGGACATGTGCTAGATTTTAGCACATCCCTACTGTACAGTCGTGGCCAACAGTTTTGAGAATGACACAAGTATTGGTTTTCACAAAGTTTGCTGCCTCTGTGTTTTTAGACTTTTTTGTCAGATGTTGTTATGGTATACTGAAGTAAAATTGCAAGCATTTCATAAGTGTCAAAGGCTTTAATTGACAATTACATTACGTTTATGCAAAGAGTCAATATTTGCAGTGTTGATCCTTCTATTTGAAGATCTCTGCAATTCGCCTTGGCATGCTGTCAATCAACTTCTGGGCCACATACTGACTGATGGCCGTCCATTGTTGCCTAATCAATGCTTGGAGTTTATCAGAATTTGTGGGTTTTTGCTTGTCCACCAGTCTCTTGAGGATTGACCACAAGTTTTCAATGTGATTAAGGTCTGGGGAGTTTCCTGGTCATGGACCCAAAATTTCAATGTTTTGTTCCCCGAGCTGCTTAGTTATCACTTTTGCCTTATGGCAAGGTGCTCTATCATGCTGGAAAAGGCATTGTCTGTCACGAAACTGTTCTTGGATGGGTGGCAGAAGTTGCTCTTGGAGGATGTTTTGGTACCATTCTTTATTCATGGCTGTGTTCTTAGGCAAAATTGTGAGTGAGCCCACTCCCTTGGCTGAGAAGCAACCCCACACATGAATGGTCTCAGGATGCTTTACTGTTGGCATGACACAGGACTGATGGTAGCACTCATCTTTTCTTCTCTGGACAAGTGTTTTTCAAAATGCCCAAACATTCTGAAAGGGGATTCATCAGAGAAAATGACTTTACCCCAGTCCTCAGCAGTCAAATTCATCTACCTTTTGCAGAATATCAGTCTATCCCTAATGTTTTTCCTGTAGAGAAGTTGCTTCTTTGCTAGCCTTCCTGACAACAGGCCATCCTCCAAAAGTCTTGGTCTCACTGTGTGTTCAGATGCACTCACACCTGCCTGTTGTCATTCTTGAGCAAGCTCTGCATTGGTAGTGTCCCAATCCTGCAGCTTAATCAACTGTAGGAGAAGGTTCTGGCGCTTGATGAACATTCTTGGGCGCCCTAAAGCCTTCTGCACAACTATTGAACCTTTCTCCTTGAAGTTCTTAATGATCTGATAAATGGTTGGTTTAGGTGAAAATCTAACTAGCAGCAATATCCTTGCCTGTGAAGCCCTTTTTGCGTAAAGAAATGACGACTGCACGTGTTTCCTTACAAATAACCATGGTTAACAGAGGAAGAACAACGATTTTCAAGCACCACCCTCCTTTTAAAGCTTCCAGTCTATTCTAACTCAATCAGCATGATAGAGTGATCTTCAGCCTTGTCCTCATCAACACACTCACCTGTGTTAACGGGAGAATCACTGACCTGATGTCAGCTGGTACTTTTGTGGCAGGGCTGAAATGCAGTGGAAATGTTTTTGGGATAAAGTTCATTGTCATGGCAAAGAAGGACTTTGAAATTAATTGCAATTCATCTGATAACTCTTAATGACATTCTGGAGTATATGCAAAATGCCATCATAAAAACTGAGGCAGCAGACTTTGTGAAAAATAATATTTGTGTCATTCTCAAAACTTTTAGCCATGACTTTACATTGACTACAACAAAACGCACTTTCTCTGCCCCATTCACTCCTGAAATGGAAGGCTGTAGTAAGTGTCCTCTGCGTTCAAAAATGCAGGAGTCAGGATTTTGTTCACATACGTATCTACCAATTCTGGGCATGCACAATGTGATTTTGCGTACAATATGCTCAAAATTTGCAAATATGTGCCTTGATGAATCAGACCTAATATGTATCTTGTGAAGAAGTATATTTGACATGGAAGGAAGGACAAAAAGATTGTTTCCAATTAAAATAAAGACAAACTGACAAATTAAATTTTCAATGGTCATAATCATTGTAAAGTATGTGAACTTGCATCTAGTAAATAATATAAAATGCCCTATGCCATTCCAGATGTATTCTTCCGAGGGTCATGTGATGGACCCTAATTACTTAAATTCTCAGTGTTGTCAAGCCTTTGGTCTTCATTCATGTAAACTATTCATGGGTGAGACTAATAGAACTAAATTAGAAGATAATAAACCAAATATTATAGTTTTAAAAATGTATTTTAAAACTTTACATGACTCACATACCTGTTTTTTCTAGACCCTACAGGTGTAGAGAATCACAAAAACAGAAAAAAATTAAACTGACACATTGGACTCAGCATTTTGGACACAGTAAAAGGAACATATTTTGGAGGAGAGCCCAGTGGGGAGGGATGCACATACCTGCCTTGTCTGTCAATGAAGCTGTACTATCAATCAACAGGCTGCGAGAAGAATACTGCCTTTGACTTTCAGCAGATGGCGTTGACAGCAACACTGTCACACTCTGGCGGCGACCAACATTGACTCAGACCCTGCAGGTGCAGAGAAAACTATTCATGGGTGAGACAAATCGAACTAAATTCGAAGGCAATACACCAAATGCTATAGTTTTAAAAATGTACTTTAAGACTTTACATGGCTCACATACCTGGTTTTCTATACACTGCAGGTGTAGCGAAAAGAATCAGAAAAGCAGAAAAAAAATGTAACTGACACATTGGTATGGATTGTGTTAACAGTAAAAGTACTACTATTGCCAGTGCTGGTACTGAAATGCTCCTGATCTGTAGAGTGATCCATGGTTGCCAAGTGGAGTAATACTAATTTGACAAGTTGGAGCTACTTGTAGCGGCCTTCCATCACATCAAGGGGACGCCCAATGAGATAGGAAAAGAAGGTAATATTTTACAATTCTTATGACACTGCTCCCCAATATACTTCTAATTTATAGTTTTTTTTCTTTCTTTTTAACAAACAAATCTTATATTTTATTCGGGTGTGTGGCTGCACTGACGGTCACATGCAAACACCCTTGTATTAATATAGATGTCACTGATTGACCCTTAACAACTTTACAAGTATTGAAAAATGGAAGAAATTTAGAATATAAAGATTTTTTGAGGGGTTCTGCTGCTGACCCTCACACACAAACATCCACTTAAGATAGATGACAATGACAACAACAACAGCAACAACAATTAACAACATCACAAGTATTATATAATAGAAAAAGTATTTGAAATATAGAAAAAGTTTTATATTATAATTTTATGTGGGGTTCTGCTGCTGACTCACACACACAAACAACACTGTTTTTTCCCACTTAATACAGATGTCACTGCCCTACACAATATTACTTCACTACAAAAGCTTTAAATTTGAAACAAAATAAATCTAATTGTTTGGTTGGGTTTTGCTACTAAGAGTTATATAACAAAAGAACACTGTTTTTGTTATGCACAACTAGTCTAGTGTTTTCTCTGGCTCTCTTTCACCCTGTCTAAAGCAGTAGTCTGTAGTTTAAACAAGAGATGCTCAGGCTCGGTTCCTGAGAATCGTACACACCCGAACTTAGCATATCTGAGTACCGAGCCGAGTCAGCTCGGTACTTTCGTGCTTTTTCATAATCGAAAACGAGGCAAAATGTCATCGATATGTCGTCGGATCTCGGATCTTGCGAGTTTTGAAATCTATAAATACCGCCCTCCACGGCGATCTAGCTCCATTTGAAAGAGGAACACAGAAGGGGTAGCACAGTGTGTAGAGCAGTTGGGCAGCAACATAGAAAGAATTGAAAGTGGAGGGGGTAGCAGTGTTCAAAAAGTCAACAGTGACATTCAGGAGAGCTCCATTGCTCCATTGCTAATTCTCAATGCTGAAAAATACAAATACTAGTGCTGGCAGGCTTGGTGTAATTCTGCAGTCACATTCTACTGTGTTATATAGGTAACACACAAAGAGAAGAGCCCCATTACTCCATTACTCATTACTAATTGTCATTGCTGAAATACAAATACTAGGCCTGGCAGGCTTTTTTTCAGACTTTTTGTCAAATTGTACAGTGTTATATAGGTTACACACAAAGAGAAGAGCTCCATTGCTCCATTGCTAATTGTCATTGCTGAAATACAAATATTAGGTCTGACAGACTTTTCTTCAGAATTTGCAGTCAAAATGTATGGTGTCATAAAAATGGATTCACAGCAGTACACAGAAGAGCAGGAGCACCAAGCAGCTGCTACCACCAGTCATGATGATAGTAATCCCTGTACGTCATCTGGTAAAGCATATGTAAAAGTACATTGTGTTTTTAAGTCAGGGAGACAAAAATGTAAAAAAAAACACCTTTTACCTTGGTCAAGAAAAAAAGACCTGTAATCCAGGCAAAGTTATCTGCAGAAAAAAATAAAATTGCCAACATGCCATTCTACACACGCAGCGGCAAAGAAAGAATGAGGCCTTCATCTTTCTCTATGAGTGCGAGTTCTGAAACTGTTACTGAGGCATCTTCTTGTAAGGTCAGTCATGATCAAGCAAGACCTTGTCATTCGGACTCCAAAAGTGGTGCCAAAATACTTTTATCTGTAAAAGCCGAGCTGGAAAAAAACAGTAAGGCATTAGAGGAAAATGTATGTTCAGATTCAGAAATGACACAAATCCCTGAGGAGAGTCTATCCATGAGTGCTATGTGTAATCGTGACCATTCTGATAATGTATCCATAAAGAAGGCACCTTTCAGTATTTCTGCAGATGTGTGCCTGAACAGCCCAAGTGTAGTCGGTGATACACCATTTGAGGATGCCACTTTGGAATTGAACTTCTGTAATGGTGGATTCCAGCAGTGATAAATTAATAATGTGTAAGGGTGAGGCTGAGGATGATGACAATAAAATCTTGCCACAGTCAAGTTCATTAACAGCACTGTTACCTTAGATGCCTTAAGTCCATTGTTAGCTTGTTTTGTGGGGGCCCAAACAAACCAAGCACTTCAGCTACAAGGAGTGGCACTTTTGTGGCTGAAGTGTTTGGTGTGTTAAAGTGTGCATGTCCTTTTTAAGATACAACATAAGGGTGGGTGGGAGAGCACAAGGACAATTCCATCTTGCACCATTTTTCTTTTCTGCCACTGCTGTGTGCCAAATGTGTCCTAGATGTGCTAGGAACTGCCGTTCGTTTGAGTCATTGCTCTGTCGCTTAGCATCCAGTCAGGTCGCTTCAGTATTTGTCCGAAAGTGTATGAAAATAATATTGTGACCCTGTAAGGTAGTCAAAATTGAGTGCAAATTACTTCAAATTAGTGTTATTGAGGTTAATAATAATGTAGGAACAAAAAAAGAGCAAAATTATGTGATTTTTGCATATTTTAGGAATTTTTCTAAAATGCACAGATCCAAAACCAAAACCGAGACACACAAGTGTGATTTTGCCAAAACCAAAACTAAAACACGAAGCTAATCCAGATCCAAAACCAAAACCACTTCACGGGGTCAGTGAGCATTTCTAGTTCAAACAATTTTCAGTGCAGACTACAGCAGCTAACATCCTCTCTACATTCTGTCTGTTCTAAAATGGCAGATGAGAACATGAGGGAGGGCTATATATAAAAGATATCAACCCCAAATTTGCGGGATCCAACATTTTCCTAGAAATTACGTTTTGAATTGTTTTCAGATCTAATTTTGGTGCGTGAAACCAAGTCAGGACTCGGTTTCACTTGGAACCTTGAATCTCAGATCTGTTGGATTTCTCAGAATCTGAACCTTTTATACTAGTTTATGCAAGTACATTTATGTCTATTTAAACTAGAGAAGAAGAAAATTGTAAAGCAAAAACAAACATGTATTCAGCCAATAGAAAATATACCTGATTTCTTTTCGCAGCCTTTTGCCACCAGACCCTTGTGGTCACACTAGCTACAGAAAGGTTGATGAAGTAGAACTACATTGTGTAACCTCTGTTCTATCTGGTTGTAGCTCCCCTGTAGCTCTCATTTTGCTCCAGCAGCAGGGAAATAAGTTTGTGCTGCAGTAACGTCTACTTCAGGGCAAGTTGTTTAGCAACATTTTCTCTGCAGACAGTCCAGTCCAGTCTACCTGCATGTCCTCCATATTTTTCAATGTTAGGATGCTGCAGAAGTGAGGAACTTGATAGTGCAGGGCGTTCCTCTTTGTCCTGGCTGTCGGTTTCTGTCCTCTTCTCAGTAGGTGGTTGTGTATTATTATTATTTTTACTATTATTGTAGATTTTTAAGGCGCCACAGTACTCTGCAGTGCCATACAGTAGGGAAAACAGTACATACATAAAACAGGGACATACAAGGTAGACAAAATAAGCACAGACATGAAAACAAAGGGCACGAAGGACCCTGCTCATTAGAGAGCTTAAAATCTAAGTGGAAGAGGGTACAGCTGAAGCAATAGGAGCGACTCAGAGTGGAGAATGGAACAGTTGTGTGGGTGCATTAGTGTGAATAGTGTTATCTGGGCTAAGGTCACCTCTAAAAAAACCATGGGTTTTCAAAGAGTATCTAAAGATTTGAAGACTGTGGGAAAGTCTGATTGAGCATGGTAGGGAATTCCATAAGTGGGGAGCAGCACACGAGAAGTCATGTAGGCGAGAGTGAGAGGTAGCTACCAGAGAAGAGACAAGGTGAAGGTCAGAGGTAGATCTAAGAGGGCGGGAGGTAGAGTATTTTGATATGAGATTTGAGATATATGCAGGGCTAATGTTGTTGAGGGCATTGTAGGTAAGGGTGAGTAATTTGAATTTGGTTCTGAAGGACACAGGGAACCAGTGTAGGGATTTGCAAAGTGGTGCAGCATATGAAAATTAAATAGATATGTGCATAGATATTCATCTATGAAAATTAAAAATCATTACATAGTGTCAATCACATTGTTTGAGGCACTATTGCACTTAAAATTAGTGCATAATGTGTGACTTTTTTTGTTTAATGTAAAAAATCCTAATATTAGGCAACACCTTAATTTGTTTAAATGCAGCTTAGTAGATAGCACATAAAGGACAAACTAACAGAAATTAAAAAGTTAAGACAAAATACATAACATAATAATATTTAGAAATTATTCATAATGCATTAAATATCATTACTACCACACACATGAGCTGTAAAAGCTCATAGTTAGCCCTATCACAGCCTTGACCAAGCAAGGGATTCCCAAGGACACATGGACTGGAGCTGGAGCCATGCTCTTTCCTAGACTGGTGACAAGGACGTTTTCCACTGCTGTTTTTTCTTTTCTAAAAGGTTCACCTATGCCAAGGTCAACTATGATGTGGGAAACCGTGAGCTGATAGTTATCATCCTGTTTCCTACAGAGTGGAGGCAACTTCTAGAGAGGGCCAGATTCCCACTGTTGCAACTCCTACTGGTTTTGTATCGGATGCATCTCGAGATGCGTTCAACTGAAAATTTGCATATAAATACTTTATGTGTGTCTTTTCCTGTGTATGGTAGAAACACAAATGTGCCTAAATCTAAATGAGACCTTATATTATTATTATTATTGATTGTAGTTTTCAACAGACTAATTAATATTAAAAAGAAAATGTCAACAACCATGGGCTAGGATTCATCAAATAAATAAATATTAGTGGTGCTCAACTCTAATACAAGAGCAGCTATCACCAGAAGGGAATATCCTGTCCCTTTTAAAAGTCTAGACAAAAAGTAATAAGGAAATTGCGCTCAATTATCTTGATGTTAGGTGGAAATATATATGATATAATAGAAATGTGCGAGTGATAAATATGAAATAAAATCAACATTTAATGGAACATACAATGATAAAGGCAATTAGAGTTATCAGCAACAGATAAAATGATAAAAATGAACAATAAACAAATGATAAAAATAAACTACTGTTTAGTACCAATCCAGTCAGTGAAAAGTCAATCAAACAGAGTTCAAACATCACTTGTAGCGAAGCAGTAGAAAAAATGCTTCAATTTGTCCCATACGAAGATGGTGAGTTCTTTAGAGCCCAAACAAGTAGCAGGGCAGCGGGGTCCAATAAGCTGTAAATCTACCAACCTCAGTTTGCCGTCAAATGTGAGTGAAATCCAACCTAGAGCCGGTTTGGTAAGCGGTGCAGGGATCCCTGTTTGTTGACAGCGCTGTCAACAAACAGGGATCCCTGCACCGCTTACCAAACCGGCTCTAGGTTGGATTTCACTCACATTTGATGGCAAACTTTTCACTGACTGGATTGGTACTAAACAGTGGTTTATTTTATCGTTTGTTTATTGTTCATTTTTATCATTTTATCTGTTGCTGATAACTCTAATTGCCTTTATCATTGTATGTTCCATTAAATGTTGATTTTATTTCATATTTAACACTCGCACATTTCTATTATATCATATATATTTCCACCTAACATCATGATAATTGAGCGCAATTTCCTTATTACTTTTTGTCTAGGATTCATCAAATGCAATTTATGTACAGGGATCATAATAATAATATAATAGGAACAAAACATGTGATTGAATAGGTGTATCATGTGACAGACATGTTAAGCCATTTTCAGCCAGGACCACCCTATACTTTAGTGTTTCACTGTCAATAGCATTAAACAATGCAGTTAGCCAGGGGTTGTCTAACGCCTTTCTCAGGCAATTAAATGTAACCACATTAACAAACTTTAAATACATTCATAACGAACAGGGCAGCAGCAATGATGGTAGTCAAGAATAATACAAAATGTATAATTTCCCTTCCAGTTTGCTCAGACTATCAGAAGGCTGAAAGAAATACAGTAGTTTTTGGTTTGCATTAGGGAATATAACTACAGTGGGTCTGTTTACAATGATTTTAATATGATCAATATTCTTAAAATAACGCATTTTGACTTTTAAACTAAAGGCTTGGTATGACCTGGCATTAGAGCATCTTGATGCCGTCTCATATTCACAGCATATTTTAAGATGCACGAATCTTAAAATGCATGCAACCCAAAATACACACGTAAGGCTGCAATCTTGTAATTTTCCTCTTACGTCAAGGCTGCAAAATTGTGGCCTACTCTAAATCAGGCCCTATGCCCTAATGATGATATATGTGATGTGTTATACAAAACAAGTGCACATTTACACGTCAAAAGCTGACAATCAATGCTTCCCAATACCTCCCACCTCAGCTCCAATTCACATTAGTCACACCAGAGAGAGAAAAAGATGGCACTGGGGATAGCGAACAGGCTGAATAGGAGCTTACTGTATGAAATGCTGTTTTTTTCTAGTGGTTCAAACAATTTATTTACAGATGTTTTATTTTGTTTTCACAGTTTCAAAGATACGGTTGTACCTATTCTTATCATGCTCTACCTTGAGCTTTTATGTCTCTGACATGTTAGTAAATCTTAATATACCCACAAGCAATAAACATTAATAAAGTCAACAGTGGCTTGTCTATTTGAGAGTTAAAAGGAAAAAAATTAACACATGCACAAACACACACATTGAACAAGAGAATTGGGGCAGCACTGTGGCTTAGTGGTTAGCACTTTTGACCTCACAGCACTGGGCTCGTGAGTTCTATTCCCGTCCGTGGCCCTATCTGTGTTGATGTTCTCCCTGTGTTTGCGTGGGTTTCCTCCAGGTGCTCTGGTTTCCTCTCACATGCCAAAATCATACTGGTAGGTTAAATGGCTGCTATCAAATTAACCTTAGTCTGTGTGTGTGTTAGGGAATTTAGACTATAAGTTCCAATGGGGCAGGGACTGGTGTGAGTTCTCTGTAAAGCGTTCTCTGAGAAAGCGTTGGTTGTGCAAATTGGAAAAAACATACCATTGCTCTTGGTCATAAAATTGGCTGAAATCTTCAGAAAGAACATATATCTGGCAATTTGGTATCCTTATACTTAAGGATACAAGCGTGATTTTCTAGGGTTGTGGGATAATTGCAAAAAATTAGATACGAGTGTTTAGGTATGCAGATTTTTGTTTTGAGAATTGTGTCTGTTTTTCTCTATTTAATGCCCATAAAATAAAATTTTAATTGCAATATGCTAACAAATAAAAGCCATATCTGCCATGGAAAAATAAATTATAAAGTAGACCAACTCCTTTAATTTCAAGGACATTTCCATTTCAAATGGCTTGTTTTAGAAGTATTGTGCCTATAGCAATAGTAACTCCATTGGTTGAGACTTAAAGCATCACTGTATACAGGACTTCCTTATGTTACAAAAGCTCTGAATAATCCCGGAGATCTAGGTTAGAAGATATAGACAATTCATGACAGACAGACAATAGAAGTAATTTATAAAGCACAAAATGGCAGCTCCACAGAGCAGAGGCAACTTTAGATCCTCTGTACCTCGATTTGCGCAAGTTTTTCTAGCTTTCCATCAAGACATATAGGTTGCAGAGCAATATAGTCATATTTGTGACGGTGCAGAAGTTATTAGGGAAGTAAAGGGAAGGAGTTGGGCAGAGTTAGATGGAGTGTAAACTTTCATAACGATGTATGAAGTATATGCACCAGATTGTGAAGCAGTGTAATAGGGTGCAGATAAAGAGCTATAAAAGGGAGGAGGCTAATCACTTACTTGGTGCACCACTCAAGTATTTGGTCTTCCTTCAGAGCGTCTTTCCACTCTTGGAAAATGTGTGAGGTGGGGGAAGGGGTCGTAGAGTACCCGAATGCAACAGGGGAGGAATACAGGGAAGACAATTCTGCAAGGAGAACTCATTACCGGATACGGCCCTCACCATACTATACTTCAGAAATGCAAGTCCACCATGGTTAATCCTTCAGTCTCTGCTCACTCCAGGTGCCTTGTCTCGAGCGCTGGAGTCTTCCAATGTCCATGTCTGCCAAGCACTGCCTGCAAACAGATTACAGTCTCCTTACCTAATTTCTCCCTACCCTAACTGCTACTACGCTCCTATAATTGCTCAAGCACTAAACCTGATGGGTATCCTACATGCACAACTCACTATTAAAGGCAAACCACACAGCAGTAATGGGACAGTTGTAGACATTTGAGTTACTGCTCTAATACAATAAGGGAATAATCACAGACAATAGAGGTACAGTACACAATCGCAATACAGCATGCAAGCACTAGGCAATACAACACAACACAATATCGCTAATGGATCTAGACTAGGGATGGCCTACTCAGGTGCTTCTGAGGTATGGGGTAAAAGCTGTGGACCTAGAGATGCTAGGTCCTAGTGGCATGGGGCTGACTGACTTGGATTTCCAGCCTGGAGCATATATCCGCTCAAGAGGGGCAGTCTTATACATAGATGGATGATGATTGGTGCGCAGCAGAATGTAGCTCACAGTGTCGCTGGTCCTGGCTCTCACAGCAGTGCAAAAAGAGATATAATTTTAGGGAGCAAGATTATTATAATGCTATAAGGAGGTAGAGAAGGTACATTTTAAAGGGCGACTTGTTATGCATGGTAATTCCAACTCTGCAAAAGGACTTGAATTTTGTATCAGCTCAGACATGACGGGGATTAGGTATTGCCTATATTTCTGTAACACCAGGGCAGATGATACAAACATATTGTAGTGTAGTAACATTAGATTCACTTACTCTTAAAGTCATCAGTGCAACCCCCAAGACGTTCACAAATTAGCTTAAGAAGAAGAATATGTGTGTTCAGGGGTTGACCATGAAGAATCCCTGCCTGTCTATCCACAAAACAATGTAACAAAAAGAAGTAGCATTGTGGAAAAAATGTTTATTTATTTAAGATACACATGCAAGAAGAGAGGGAATGGCAGCAGATACATGATAAAAGTCAATATAAGGTAAATGTAGTGGTTATAAAAAATAATAACAGTGCTGTGCAGCATATGTAGCAGATCTAATAGGCAAGCTATAAATCATTTTCAGATAATCATATGTATATTACTGTTATTGGCACAAAATACTCACTGTCAATTTCCTGTGGGTGGCCACTGATCAGCATAATGTGAATGACAATTATATGGCATTTCCAAGCACCCTGATATACACTTCCACTCTGAGCTGCTAGCTAATACTACTCACACAGTCAATAGGATAGCACTGCACAAATGATTTACAGTAATAAGCCACTTTCGAGGTGCAAGCCTGAATGGACCAGTCAGCAGCCACAGCAGCTTGCTATTTGTATAATAATCTAAAAACTTGGTGGTAGGAACAATAATTGAATAAAAATACTCACCAAAACCCTCTTTTAACACTTTAATAAATATAACAGAAAATCAGATGTTGCCTATAGCAAACAGATTCTAGCTGTCATTTTGTAGAATGTGCTAAATAAATAACTAGGCTCTGATTGGTTGCTATAGGCAACATCTCCACTTTTCAAACCCGCAGATTCATAAATTTACCCCAAGTCTTTAAAGGAAATTTCCACCTTTCAGTAAGGTTTTAGATGATTCATACTAGAGCTGTGGACAATTACAAATCCCTAAGTGGGAGGCCTGTAAAGCCTTCCTTGTACTGCAATCTTGCTTTTGTTTCAATTCAGAGTATTAGACAGTGTATCGTGAACTTAGGGAAAACAATAACATGTCTCAACGGTGAAAAACAAGATTATAGCACCTTTTTAACATCATAAAATTCAGTTATATACGCTTAACATGAATGTCTTGTCCATGCCTTTCATTTGCGTTACTATCCAAAATAAATGATAAAATGTAGGATTTGAATCATCCCTGATACACTTTGGCCATATCACCAATTTCAGCTCCAACAATACTACGTACTACAAGAATGTACAACTTTTCAATAATATATATTAACAAAAAAAACTCTTTCATCAGCTGGATTTCTCTGTTTGCTTCGGGCATAGTCTCCATTAGAGATGTTCACTGACCCCCGTGTTCTGGTTTTGGTTTTGGTTTTTTGGATCTGGATTAACTTCAGATTTTGGTTTTCATTTTGGCAAAACCGCCCTTGCATGGATCCAGATTCTTTTCTAAAGTTCCTATTTTTTTTTGCTAAAATCACATAATTTCGCTTTTTTTCCTCCTACATTATTTTTAACCTCAATAACACTAATTTAAAGTAATTTGCAATCAATTTTGACCACCTCATAAGTCACAATATTATTTTAATACACTTTCAAATAAAGACTGCAGCAGTTCTTCCAGTAATAAGAAGAAGGCCATTGTCATGCCTGGGCATAAGATCAAAAAAATGCACCTCTTATGTGTGGAATTATTTTTACCCAAATCCTGACAACAGTTGTCTAGACATTTGTAGCATTGTAAAGCCACAGTCAGTAGAGGTAGGGACCTTAACCATCTAGGTTGCGCCATTTGAAGTGAGTTCATGCAAAGCTTTTGTGAAAATCAGAAACTAATGCTAAAAAATGACAACAAACAGTCCAGCATCAGCTATCTCCCTTCTCTCAGCTAGATCCCTGCACCTTCAATCTACACCCTCAACACCTTCATCATCAATATCCTCACAAGTGATCGGAGTTAGTCCTGCATCCAAGTTTCTAAGGCGAGGTGACTCCTCCCCTATCCAGGACTCCTCAAAAGAATCCTTGAGCGTTAGGCCCACTGCTGCTGCTGGGGGTGGACCTTCAACCCAGAGGCAGACCAAGAAAAAGACTACTAGTAGTTTACAACAATTGGCTGTTAAACAGTACTTTGCAAGAAGAAGCAAGTATGAAAGCTGTCACCCAGTCGAAAAGCGGATCACAGACGTCATGACGACTATGCTAATATTAGATCTGCATCCAATATCCACTATCAATGCAACTGGTTTTAGACAGTTACTTGAGGTCTTCTGTCCCTGATACCAAATTCCATCTTGACAGCATTTTACTAGAAAAGTTATTCCTCACCTCTACCGGAAGGTTCATAAAAATGTAATTATTGGGCTACAAAATGCCATTCTCCCCTTTGTACACTTAACCACAGATATGTGGACAGGCGGAACTGGACAAACAAAAGATTATATGATTGTGACAGCCAACTGGGTTGGTGATTCGCCTTCACCAGCAGGGACAGCAGCAGCATGTACCCAAGAACGTTGTATTTTTCAGAGGCAGGCTACTCTATGTATGATCTGCTCCACTAAGAGGCATATTATTATTATAATTATTATTATTATTATCAAAGATTTGTAAGGCCCCACAGCACCGTACAGTAGGGAAGACAAGGACATACATAAAACAAGACATACATAAAACAAGAACAGATAAGGCAGACAAAATGAATGGAGACATGAATAGAGTGTGCCTGTGTGCTCTCTCCCCCCCCCCCACACAGGTCTCACCCCTCCCCCCTCCTCCCCCTCTACACACACACACTCATATACACACACACACCTTTAGACAACAGGTAAAGCTTGACTCACACACATACACTTACACACACACTTGTATATTTATATAACAGGCAATAAATGTAATATATGGCACCAAAATATTGTTACGCTGTTTTACTGTTTTATAACATATACATAAGTTTTAAAATTAGAATGTTAATAATACAACACTTTTTAATTGAAACATTTAAAACTTCAAAACATTGAAGGTCTCATATAGAGTTATGTCCCATAGTTTACTTAGTACTTTTACCCTTACTAGTGCTCACCTCGAACCATGTGGGCACTCTTGGAATCCTGATAGGTCTTGGCACACAAAAAAATAAAAAAATTGGATGACACATGACTTGCTCGCTTAGTGCTGCTGTTGTGAAAGAGTTCTTAGCAGTTCTGAAGTTATATTATAATGGGGAATATTCCACAACCTAAACTCTTAGCCTGTTAGCGAGCAAGTTGTGCATTGTCCAAAATGGATCTATAAAAGAAGAAGAGCATGCCAGGGACTGATTTCAATGACCATAATAGTATTGTACATGCAGTTCTTAAAGTGCATTTTGCACTTACGAGTCAGACTTAAGACCAACTTTACACGACTCTCTGAATGCACCAACAAACATATAATGAAAGAGCATAGCAAACCCTTTCAATAGTATCCAGCCAATTATACATTTTGGAGTAAGTCTTCTACTTCAGACAGCCAGAAAATATTCTACACTCATCATGTAGTACACAGGAAATGTAAACAGCTACACCCAGGAAGTTGCATTACAATTTGCATAGTAAAAAAAGTCATATAGAAATGTTAAATAAAAAACTTGTACATATAACTTCTTTTAAAACCTGTGATTAATATAGAGTATATAATATTGCTATATACTAAAAAAAACACTTCATGCATAAAAAAAACATGAAAATTCAGTACTACTCTTTTTAACCATAGTGTTAAGGATACGAATCCAATAAATTTAACATTTTCTTACATGTGCTAACCAGTCAACCGCCACAAGGCTCTGTTCTTGGCCCTTTACTTTTTTCATTGTATACCTCTTCTCTTGGGACACTTATTCGCTCATTTAGCCTCCAGTACCACCTCTACATTGATGACACCCAAATCTATATCTCTTTCCCTGACCTCTCTCCTTCTTTACTATCTTGAGTAACCTGTGTAACCAACTGTCTTTCAGCTATCTCCACATGGATATCCCAAAGCTACCTAAAGCTCAACATACGCAAAACAGAGATTTTTATCCACACTCCTGCTAGAATAACCACCATCATTCAAATCCATTTTCTCATCATCTCCCGTCTTGACTACTATCTGGCATTCCTGACACTGATATATCCACACTTCAATCCATCCTAAATGCTTCTGCAAGACTGATCTTCTTCTCTCAACGCTCCACATCTGCTGCACTACTTTGCAAATCCTTACACTGTCTCCCTGTGTCCTCCAGAATCCAATTCAAATTACTCACCCTTACCTACAAAGCCCTCAACAACACCACACCTTCATACATCTCAAATCTCATATCCAAATACTCTTCGTTTGACCTGCACCTTGTCTCATCTCTGGTAATCACCTATCACCCGCGCCTAAATGACTTCTCCCGTGCTGCTCCCCACTTATGGATTTCCATACCACATCCAATTAGGCTTTTCCTCAGCCTTCAAATCTTTAGACACTCACTAAAACCCCATCTCTTTTTTAAAGCTTACCTTATCCCTGATGATACTATTCACACTAAAACACCCTCACAGATGTCCTAATCTCCACTCCACAAAGTCACACTCGCTACTCTTGTTTCTACTGTGCCCTCTGCCCAGGGTCCTCCATACCCTTTGTTTTCATGCCGGCATTTTTTTTTTGTCTCCTTTGTATGTCCTTGTTTTATGTATCTCCTGTTTTCCTTACTAAACAACGCTGCACTGTGGCGCCTTACAAATCTATGATAATAAAAATAATTTGGTCTACATTGTATATATGGTACTGCCTATCTATGTCCATCCGGACATCACAAAATATAAACTATATACAAAGATTGCAACTTCAATTTCCTTTTATAAAGTACACTTTTAAAGTACACTCTGTGCTGTGAGAAGTAAAACAATACCAATAAATACAACCCTAAGGGTGCACCCTACATTTCCCACAAACTCTCCAGCCATTTTGATGGTTATTGGATTGTTTCCTTCCATAAAATGATGGAAATAATTTAACATTGAGCTTTAGAATATATAAAATTGGGATTTTCAGTTTAGTGGTTCAAAATAATTATCAATTCGTAATATTGAACATTTTTTTGTATTGTTATATATAATAGTTTACTAATAAATCCGGAAACAAAGCTAAGTGCTTATTTTCATTTTGTCCCCTGGGGTTTGTAATAATATCATGTCCTTTCTTTTTAAATCTCTCAAAAAATGATGATTCCTTTTGGTAATCTTTCTCCAGGGTGTAGCTTTCTTTTACCTCAGGAATTGACTTTTCAGAATAGATTTAAGCCAAGAATTTTAATTACCATTTCAAGCATTAAAAATAGTATTTGCATTTAATCACTGTAGTTGCATCTGATCCCTATATAAAACCTTAAAAAGGATCTCATTGAAATCAACAATGGTCAACTAAGAGCACTTTTAGAAAAAGATCTCAATAACACAAGCAACAATAATTTTAGTGATTTTATTCCAGTGGAAAGACAATCTGGCTATGGTTGTGCAAAAGTGTTTTAGACATTGAGTGCCTCTCACCGACTCGTTGATACATACATACCTTGTTGTGTAGATAAGTAATAGCTGATAACAATAGAGCTGGAGTGCCTGCTGTGGTGTACTCAAACAAATGTTCCTTTTCTGTAACTGAGTTTTTGTTGAACTGTGACATTTTCTGGAGCAGCCATGCAAAGAAAGAACAGCACAGAACAAAACGGTGAGGAGATTTGGGACAGAAAGACAGAAAATTAATTTTCAAAAATTTCCAGTAGTGATACATAATTGATTTTTGTTTACCCTGTAACATAAGATCAAGCGCAGGCTATGGCAGAAGTTAATTAGTTAACAAAGATTTTTGATTAAAGTAAGATTACATTTATATTAAAATAATAATAGTGATTGTTAGGAACCTCTCCAGCCGGCACAACACAACCCGGAGTCTACTCTGCCAATCAGGTGTTCACTGGAGCCCCTGATGGGGGGGACAGACTGGGCTGCAGACTGACAGAGGGTCGTGAAGGGTGTACCGGCTGGGGAGAACCCAGGTAAGCGGAGTGAGGTCCACGCAGAGGTCAAGGGCCGGCAGCAAGTTACAATTCCAGTTAACAAGCCAGGGTCAAGGGTCACAGGCAAACAGGAGAAACGGTAAACAGGCCAAAGGTCAGGGTCACGGGATACACAAGCAAAGTCCAAATCCAAGCCAAGGGTCATACACGAGAGTTCAGCAGAATACAATACACAGGAACAGGAACAAGCAGGTCAGCAGACTGAGAGTCAGAAGCTATAACCGGCAATGAGGTAGCAGACCTCATTGCCTTAAATAGTGACCCCAACCAATCAGAGCCTAGCTCTGCAAGAATACAGCCCATTGTATTAATTAGCCCGCAGGCTATCTAGATGCGCACGCGCCCAGCAGTTCCCCTTGCTGGGACGCGGCGCTCTCACACTCAGCGTCCTGACCATTGCCTAGGCAAGTGACGTCCCGGTCATCATATTGACGGCCGGGACGGAGGTAAGGGAGTCATGGTACTGTAAAGGAAGCTGTTCCAGAATAGGCTGGATCACACGCAGAGGTAGTGTCAAACAAGACTGTGTACAATGAGAGCTCCAGTGGACAATCTCTCCTTTTACCCAATCTATGACAGGGTTATGGCGGAATAGCCAAGGGTGGCCCAGAATCAAAGGAACTGACGGACATTCGATAAGGCGGAAGACTATGCATTCCGAGTGGAGAGCTCCCATATTCAATTGTAGTGGCGGGGTCTCCCAGGTAATCTTGCCGCCTGGCAATGGACTGCCATCTAAGCCACAGACAGTAATAGCAGACTTGAGTTTTACCATCGGAATTCCAGCAGCGTGGGCGAACCCGATGTCAAGGAAGTTGCCTGCAGCTCCACTATCAATGAAGGCCGACAGGTCCACAGTACGAGCACTAAACGTGAGCTGTGCAGGGATAAATACAGCATTTTTCGGGGAGACAATCTGCAGACCTAGGTGAACTCTCCCCTCATTCCCTAGGCATGCTCTTTTCCCGGCTTATTTGGGCAGGAACGGGAGAAGTGGCCTTTTGTGCCACAATAGAGACATAAGCCTTGTGATCGTCTCCTGTCTCTTTCCTCAGGGGAGAGACGATACGCCCCTAATTGCATAGGCTCCTCACCATCCGTGGAAACAGGAATGAAGGCGGATGGAGGTGAAGATGCCTCCTTTTCGGTTTTCCGCTCTTTAAATCTCCTGTCGATTTTGATGGAGAGGTGCATCAGATCCTCCAGAGAAGTGGGAGATGGATATTGCACCAAAGAGTCTTTATTCTGTTCCGACAGGCCGAGACGGAACTGACTACGTAAGGCGGGGTCATTCCATCCACTATCAGGTGACCATCTACGCAGGGCCGGTGCTAGGGTGCCCTAGGCATTTTGAAAAAAACGGCACCCCGCAAAAATCGGCGATCTCCTCCCTCCTCACCCCGTCTTTCCTTACCTCACCACCGCCGCCTCTCTGCTCCGTCTCCTCCCCTCCACTCACTGACACTTGTGAGTGGAGGGGAGGAGACGGAGCAGAGAGGCGGCGGTGGTGAGCAATAGCCTCTTCCCCCTTCCCCCGTGCATCTGAATGTTGTGCGGCGGCCATGACAGGTATGGTCAGCGGTCGCCGCACAGTTTTAAAGTAATTTTCATTCTGGAGGGCGCCCTCCAGAGCCCGGCGCCCTAGGCAAGTGCCTAACCTTGCCTAATGGGAGCGCCGGGCCTGCATCTACGGAATTCAGCGCAATATTCCTTTGCCGACCGCCGGCCTTGTTTCAAGGCCCGTAGATGAGCTTCTGCGGAGGCCATTCGATCCGGGTCATCATATAGTAGACCTAATGCCTCAAAGAAAGCGTCTACGGACTGCATGGCAGGACTGGTCTCTACAAGATACTGTATGACAAGCATATTTTGTAGTAACTTGCAAATATTCCATTTCAAATATTCATAGATTACTAGCTATACAAGTCAAAGTGTTGAGAGGACAGCATAAATAGGTATATAAGGTACAAGCACGGTGGAAATAGGAAAGAAACACATATTAACTGCATGCACACCAGATAGTGAATTGCCTGATAACATATTGGGGATGAATATTCTTACAGAACAAAAGGTAAATACATAACTTTCTTTGATTTTCTGCAGTGAAGCCTATTGTAAGTGATAATGCGAAATGGAGCCCAGTATACATCCTACCACCTTCTCAGCCAGTCAACCTGGAAAGCACAACCTAAGGGTACCCAGTAATTGCGAGAATAATTTTGCCAATTGCTAAGTGGGTCAGGCAGCAAGGAAAAACGCAGGCTCTGCTGAAATTAAAGTGATGCTTACAAAAAAAGGGACAAATGGAAGAACAAGTAATATCAAAACAACTTGCAGGACTGCCAGGGTCGCACAGAGGATTGTCGGGGGGGGGGGGGGTTTCTCCCAGCCGACCCCAAAAAAAAAAAAAAACGAGAGAGAGCTGCTCCGTTTCGCCAGCGCTGTCCTAAACAGCAGCCACGGCGCTGTTTAAGAAGCGTCTGCGGCGGTGCTGTATACAATACAGCACCGCCACGGACGCTTCTTTGACAGCGCCGCGGCTGCTGTATAGGACAGTGGCCACTTAGCGCAGGGGGGTTTCTAGAGACTCAGAAACCCCCCTGTGTGCGCCACTGACTGCTTACATCTGCCTATATCTGAGTCCCCTTTGAACAGAGCTCCATTGTGCATGGACATATTAAGCAATGAAACAGAAAAGTTATGGTTATCTGATGCCTAAGCCGTGCCAACAATTAAAAGGTGTGTAGATAACTGCAGCGATGCAAATAAATTCACAGACTGGGCCTTATGCTTAGTTGGACGTACACCCATTTGCTAGCATGAATTCCAAAAATTTGCATTGTTCATGTCCACAAAAAGAGATTTTGAGTAGAAATGTGAAACTGATAGATGCTTTCTTGACTGATTGTGCCTATATTATAGTATTTTGGAGCCTATTTTTTTTTTTTTTTTAAATTTCCACTTTTAGTTGTATTTTAGGATTATTATATCTACTGTATTATATCAAGCCTAACAGTGAATGTGTTTTTTGCTATCAAAACAAAGGTTAAAAATCATTTCTTGTGCTTATGACCTGGTTGTATGAGTTTGTCAGTGTAAGTATGCTTGACATAAACCTAGTGCATACGTATGCTAAAGGTGCATAGTTAGATACATCTTGCAATGCATGTGAAAGAAATCCTGCTTTTAGATGAATGACTCAGTATTCAACTTTCACATAGCAGTATGGAGTATGGCAAGCACAGCTGAGATACAGTCAGGTGATTACTGACATCGCAGAGGCAAGGAGTTGAACTCACGAACAGTATTTAAACCTGCTCTGCCTGTCATTCCATGTCAGAGTATCAGTTTTGCTGTTCCGAGTTCCTGAATGTGTGATCATGTTTACAGCTTGATTTCTGATTATTGACTCAGTTTCTTCCTGACTTTGTGATGCCAGGATTCTAACGTTGTACTGCACTGACATATTGGTTTTGACCTTTGACTTTTCCTGACTGTTCCTCTGCTTGCTGATTCTGTTCATTTAAACTGCAACTTGCTGACCAAAACTAAGCTGTTTATTCTGCCATCAAAGCTACTTACCTGTAGTGTTCCACCCACCATGCTAATGACTAGTTCAGTGGACCACAACATGGTTACTGCACGCAGCCAAATCCATCCTGCTTTGCGACAGTAAAAACTTAGACTTTGCACCAATGCTCTCTGGCTATGTCAATCTTAGCTGGTGTTTTTGTTTTGTCCACAACCTCAGACCTAATAGCATGTGACTTTTGCGATCTGTATGTGCCAGTGTTGGCTAACCTGGGACATTCCAGGTGTTGTGAAACTACAAGTCCCAGCATACCCTTCCAGCAATAAGCTGCTATATATTGGCAAAGCATGCTGGGACTTGTAGTTTCACAAACACCTGGAGTGTCACAGGTTAGCCAACACTGGTATATGCTATAATTTTATTGTCATTATTTTAACTCAGGATGTTCTCACAAAAACAAGTTTTAAAGAATACCAAAAAATATTGATGTTTTAGAACTATACCTAAGTGCATCACAATAAAATAACCACAACTTTTTCTCTGCATAATAAACATATATCTTAATATAGTAAGCTTTAAATGTAGTGTTAATGCCTCCTACTATTATATATAATCACATCTTTCATACATAGGTACAGTATTACTGGCATCTACTGTCTAAAGTTTACTTTTAATTAAACTTATTTCTAAAATAATTTAGGAGGTATATAAGAAGATGCAGGTTGGGTAGATTCCTTGGAATGTCTGTGGTAGAAGAAATGACATTGCGCCCCAATCTCCTCTATGTGATTGTCTTGGAAGGGAAATGCTAACGCTAATTTATTGAAGTAAAAAATATATATATTCGGTATTCAGTTACAGTTTTGTGTCAGTTGGCATTTTATATTTTTGCTAGCATTTCATGATTATACTCAATGAATTGACACACAGAGAAAACAAGTTGAATTTTTTATTACAGTTCTTTTTAAATAATATCACTGCATTGGTATGAAAGTAATTTCATATCACCACTTTGTGACCTCTGTCTCTGTCAGTCAGTGGTTTTCTGCTTGCCTTCATTTCCTTCCCCCCATCAAGACACTGGACCTGTCACATGCAGATATTTCATGATTTACACAATCACATGAGAAGAAAGGTCGCTGATTCTAGCAGCATACTCACTGAAATATTTTGTGCTGCTTTGAACATGACTGTGACCTGTTAAAAAGTAAAGAGAGCATCAGAAAGCTGAAGATAAAGATCTACAGTCGAAGACCTAGTGGAAGAACCTTAAAAACATTAATTAGGAGTCGGACAAAGCATAAGTCTGTAGAAAGTTTTATTTTCATGTGTACAAATATAAATATATTTCATTTTAAAACAGACCAGTTGATGGTTTTCTTATTATATTGTGGTGACCACTCCTCTACGCAGTCCAGGTACATTATTTGGTGCGATTCAGACCAGTTGATGGTTTTCTTATTATTTTGTGGTGACCACTCCTCTACGCAGTCCAGATACATTTATTGGTGCGAATCATACAAGTTCAGGGTTTTTAAATTATATTGTGGTGACCACTCCTCTACGCAGTCTAGGTACATTATTTGGTGTGATTCATACAAGTTCAGGGTTTTTAAATTATATTGTGGTGACCCACTCCTCTACGCAGTCCAGGTACATTATTCGGTGCGATTCAGACCAGTTGATGGTTTTCTTATTATATTATGGTGACCACTCCTCTACGCAGTCCAGGTACATTTTTTGGTGGGATTCATACCAGTTGATGGTTTTCTTATTATATTGTGGTGACCACTCCTTTACGCAGTCCAGATACATTTATTGGTGCGAATCATACAAGTTCAGGGTTTTTAAATTATATTGTGGTGACCATTCCTCTACGCAGTCCAGGTACATTATTCGGTGCGATTCAGACCAGTTGATGGTTTTCTTATTATATTATGGTGACCACTCCTCTACGCAGTCCAGGTAAATTTTTTGGTGGGATTCATACCAGTTGATGGTTTTCTTATTATAGTGTGGTGACCACTCCTCTACGCAGTCCAGGTACATTTATTGGTGCGAATCATACAAGTTCAGGGTTTTTAAATTATATTGTGGTGACCACTCCTCTACGCAGTCCAGGTACATTTTTTGGTGGGATTCATACCAGTTGATGGTTTTCTTATTACATTGTGGTGACCATTCCTCTACGCAGTCCAGATACATTTATTGGTGCGAATCATACAAGTTCAGGGTTTTTAAATTATATTGTGGTGACCACTCCTCTACGCAGTCCAGGTACATTTTTTGGTGGGATTCATACCAGTTGATGGTTTTCTTATTATATTGTGGGGACCACTCCACTACGCAGTCCAGAAAGATACCTCGTTGCAACGTTTTGGACTAATAACTATATTGTGAGGTGTTCAGAATACACTGTAAATTAGTGGAAATGCTTGTTATTGAATGTTATTGAGGTTAATAATAGCGTAGGAGTGAAAATAAGCCCAAAAACTTGATTTTTGAACTTTTTATGCTTTTTTCAAAAAAAATCCAAAACCTTAAATCCGAACCAAAACCTTTCGGCAGGTGTTTTGCGAAACAAATCCGAACCCAAAACATCACGAAAATCCAAAACACAAAACACGAGACACCAAAAGTCGCCGGTGCACATCCCTAGTTTATAGTGTTACTGTGTAAACTTATGAACATGGGATTTTCCCGATCCTGGTTTATAGATACTGTTGTGTGTTGCATTCAAATGTGCTATAGCTAAGCTGTTCTAGTCTTTTTTGCTCAGAATTAATTTGTATCTCACCTAAGTGTATATCTCAAATAATTTCTTGGTATCAATTGTTTCCTTAAAACTAGACACCAGTTTAGATAATGAACCTTGACAGATTTATATCAGCTTTGTGACTTTATGTATTTTCTGTCAAGAAGAAAATAGATTTTTTTCAGGAGATCAGAAGTTTAATAGTTCAAAAATAGTTCAGAATTGGAGCTTATTTAATAAGCCTAGATGCTGTCAAAGATAATTACAGATACAGAATGCTCTGATTGGTCAAAGTAATCCCTTTAATATCATCTAAGCGAAGAATATATGTAATGAAAACTTCTATTTTGCTAACAAGAAATCTGGGATATTTCTTTTCGTTGACAATCCCTTTGACAATTCTTTCATTAAAAAACATTTACACTATTATTGCAATATTTAAATATAGATTGCCAAGCAATTAATTCCTAGTTTTGTTTTCCTACATTTTGTTAACCTCCACCTTATTTTTTTGAAGTCTACAGACCATCTATCTGTACTTTCACTTTAAAAGACCTCATATTGTTGGTCTTCACATCGCAATCCCATTATTATGTGTTACTTTTATTATTTGACCCGTGATCTTGCCCAGAGCTAATCAGGGTGTTATTTAGCCTGTACTGTAGCAACTATTGTCAGTATTCAAGACAATCAGGGGTATTCTTCAAGCAATATATTTTTAATGTCAAAAAATAAAAAATATTCTTATTTGCACAATATTTTTAAGTACTAAATCTGTGTTTATTTGTCACAAAAATGGCATTAATAAATATTAAATTAAAGTTGATGTGTTCAGTTTGACTTTATTTACTGCTACAATACTAAAAAATATTAATTCGAACATGTTCTATTCTCACTTGATGTCATTTATTATTGAAAAGTTTAACATAAAGCAAAGACTTATTTTAGATTTATTTATATATGAATGAATGGTACTAGATGTATTCCCGGCTCTTTTCATTACTAAGAAATCTACTGTAATAAAATCGTATTGGGGATGTCGTCCTCTGGGGTGGGCGTTTGCACTTCAGCCAGAAAATCATACAAATCCAGTGTTTCAGGTTAAATAGTCTCAGCTAGTTTTATTCACCAGCTTGCAAAACAGAGCATAAACAAAATCCTAGCCGTCTGGATACTAATACAGTGTAATACTCTCTCTAGAGTGAGGGGCCTAGTGTCCCTCACTTAAACCAAACAAATGAGACTCAGCACAACTTGCAGTTTCACTCAGGAGACATCTGACTTCCTCCCTAAACAATGAGAGAGTGATTGCACATTCTAGCTGCATTTTAACAGACACCCCGCAGGTGTAACTCCTGATCAGTCTGCTTAAAGACTGGCAGAGCAGAAGACCCGGACTGGACCTTATGTATGGAGCTCCCCCTTTTCTTTCTCCATACATAACACCAGGGAGCCTTACCATGTTTTATTACAGCAGGGAAACACCCTCTGGGAAACTTTTCTCGCATATCTACACATTCTCCCTGGTGTTTTAAAAGACAAATGACAGGAATCTAGGACTTAGGTTTTTGCCATTCACTTCTTTCCCAGTGCTTCTTTCACACTACACATTTTAGATATTAAACTATTATTAAAGTAAAAATGCAATCTTATTAACAGAGTTGGTTTGATATCTAAGATGGATGCTAAAATTAGGGTGGAGTCTTTCCAGTAATAGTTGTGGAATCAAAACTGTAAGCTCACTATTTAACCACATTTACAAGCACCGAACACACATCCACATTGTTACTTGTATATGGAACTTAGGAGTTCCAAAGGTTAGAGAGTACAGATAATTTTCCAGAACATGATGGCTTGCAATATGTACAACAAAATTTCACACATAGACCAGATTTAAAAGATATCCCTTTAGGAAATTCTGAATTTAAAGTATATATAGATAGAAAACGTCACAAACAGACAGAAGATGACACTCTAACCTCAGGAAATGCCATAGATTCAGATGTAGAATTCATTGTGGCAGAAGCTTTGGCACTACCTCAATCTGCACAATTAGATGACCTTATAGTAATCACAAAAGCTTGTGAATATGCTAAATGGAAAATTGTGAATATTTCTACAGGTGAAATAGTTAACGAAAATCAAAGAGTTGATTAAGCAGCTAATACTGCATTTAAAAGTAATTTACTACCAAACAGTTTGAATGTTATTACTATACCATAAAAACTAATGTGAATAGATATGCAAAAGTTGTGTAACCCACAGGAAATCACCTTCTGGAAGACTAGAGGATATGGTCAAGATGAAAAATGTTTGTGGCATGACCAGGGAGAAAAGCTAGTGGCCCCAAAAGCACTCCTACCGGCCCAGGCAGAAATGTCACATGGATTTATCCATGTTGGGAGGGATGGTAGAAAGCTATTGATAAAGGCCTATTGGTACCCCTCAAGATTCTCCTTTATTGCTAATCTTAAGTGTGAATCATGCCCCATTGGTTTGAGAAACAATCCTGGTAAGGCTGTATCCACAGAAAACTCCATACTCCCTGTCACGGTTGGCTTACTGTAAATAGATCCCTAGGCTCTGCTGAACATAGCTAGGCCCACCTACGGGCACGGAGTCTAACAGGCAGGTGGTTTTCACCAGGAACCCCCGCAAGGAGGTATGGTCTTAGCGGCACCAAACTGCAGGTCGCAGTCCCGTGAGTGAGTGAACAGCAGAACGATGTGGAGGAGCCAGGTGAAGCAGGTAGAAACAATGGAACCCACAGGTAAGTGGTATAGATACAGGAACAACAATAATATATGCTGAAGTTCAGCAGCCAATGAATCACTAGGAGAATAGGTGCTCTGCAGAGTTACACTGAGAGAACATGAGCTGTCACAATGGTATACTCAGCAGTAGATAGTAGAGGTACTGGAACAGCAGTATTTCAATACTAGACATAAGCTTAGAGCACACTGAAAAAGCGGAGGTAACTCAGGACAACAGCTGATGAGTCAGGACGTAGTAGCAGCTCTGGGAGGCAGCAGTGAGAGAACAGAGGCTGTCACGATGAAGTACTCTGGAGATGGTAATAGAAGTACTGGAGCAGCGAAAGCTCAATACGGCCAGAGGCTGAGAGAAGGCCGGAGGAGTGGAGGTAACTCGGGACAACAGCTGATGAGTCACAGACGTAGTGGCGGCTCTGGGAGGCAGCAGTGAGAGAACAGAGGCTGTCACGATGAGGTACTCCGGAGATGGTAATAGAAGTACTGGAGCATCGATAGTTCAACACGGCCACAGAATGAGAGCAGACTGGAGTAGCGGAGGTAACTCGTAGTAAAAGCTGATGAGTCACAAATGTAATAGCGGCTCTGAGTGGTAGCAATGAGAGAACTGGAGCTGTCACGATGAAGTACACTGGAGATGGTAAGAGAGGCCCTGGAGCAGCGATGGTTCAACACAGGCCACGAACTGAGAGCAGGCTGGAACAGACGCAAACCACAAGGAGAACAGGAACCAGAACCACAGGCTGCAGGAAGTGAGCTTGAGGAACAGGCATCAGACAGGTGAATCCAGGAGGTTTAAACAGTGCTCGAGAAATGCTTAGCCAATGAAAAGAGGGAGGAGGCCCTGAAGTGCAATAGACTTGCACCTGCGCAGAACTGATGATAGCTGAATGAATGAATGAAAAGTATCTGACGCTGAAACATGGCATTTTCCAGATAATGGAATGCAAGTAACGAGACAGGTACTATTTGCGGGATCGGGGCATTACACCCCCTCTACAGAAGAATAATTTCAGGTAATCTTGATTGATTTCAACCATCTCCCAAGGGAGTTGACAAATACAGACACATTTAAATAAGCAAAGATAAATATAATAAATGATAATGGAGTTATACTAACTGTTCAGATCAAGGTTGATGACACAACCTGACACACAATGCATAAAGAAAACACCCTTGGTATTCCACAAGCCTCTACTATTACTCCAACCACACAAAGATCAGATGATTTAGTGTTGAACAGGTAAGATTGCTTCTATGCAAACCGAACTAGAGTATATGCCTCCCATTTATGTAACATGCCCTATGCACACCTTTGCTGGTAATTGTATAATGTGGAAGAGACATTGTGCTAAGAAGGCACACATTAAATGCAAAGTAAATGGGACTAAAAACAGCAAGGGAACTGCTGTGATTTTGAATGTCACAGTAAATACATGCCAGAGAAAACACAAAGGTAAAACTGATTGGTGGAAAATGACTGCTAAGATTGTATGGAAAGGACAAGTTTACATACAGTCAGGATCTGGAGCTTCTGTCTTTGAAAACTGCTGCTCTGCTGACTGAGCTATTCTGTCTGCTGTACAACTCCCTGCCTTTACTCTGTTTTATAGCTCTGTTTTATTGATGTTCCAACATGTTCTAGCTCCAGCCCTTGACTTCCTTTATAAGCCTTGCCTGTTAATGTCTTGCTTGCCAGATTATTGTGCTCCTGCCAGTAATCTAGTTGCTGCTGCTGCATCTCTAACTATGGTTTTCCACTATTTGTGTACTGACCTCACTGACCTTGGATTGTCCTTATTTACGCCTCTGCCTGTACCCTTTGCCTTATTTTCTTGACTGTGTACCAAACTCGAGTGTCATTGACCATTCTTTACTACACCATCCTCTAGAGTGCTTCTGTCCTTTTTGCCATTGGACTTCAATTCAGTCTCAGGACCATTACACATACTAACAAGAGATCTCTAGTTCATATGTGGAAGATAAACTTATTCATGAACTTGTAATCTGGGGATCAGTCCTTTATTCTCTGTATCCCCAAGTAGGAGGTTTATGTCTAGATAAAATACAAGAATATACTGAAATTATAGATTAAATTTTAAATAGAATAGAATTAGATGTCAAATTGACAAATAAAGAAAGTGGCAATGCAGAATATAATGACTTTAGATATTTTATTAAAGAGAGAAAGGGATCATGTGCATTACTAGGACAAGAATGTTGCACTTATATTTATAAAGATGAGATAAAGAAACACCTACAAGTGGTAGCTAACTTGCAACAGAAGGCAAATAAGACAGGAAAAAATACTGAAATCTACTCCAAGAGATTATTTCAGGTGCAGAATGGAACATATAAACACAGTAACTCACAAATATAATATAAAAAATATATGCCAAATAGATACAATTGAATTATAAAAAAAGAATATAAAATTATCATTAATCTTATACAAATAGGCTCAGGCCGCTCTATAAAGAGACAACCCAATAGTTTTTAACACTAAAAACCAAATACACAGAAATAGCAGAATAAATAGCTTTCTAGATTGGTTTAATCCAACAAATTGATTCTCTGAAAAACGAAGCTGGTCAGGTCATCCAAACTTTTTGGAGGCTTTCTGGATTTTGTGCTTGTTGTTTGCCTTGCCTTGTTTATAATATATGTTATCATTTGCAGTTTCTCTAGTATAATATAAGCATTGTTCAAGAAAGAAACAGAGAGTAAGGATAATAATGGGACAAGTTGAAAATAGAGAAATCACGTCAGGAGGCAGAAATGACAATAGAGAAATCACGTTTGGAGGCAGAGAAATCACGTCAGGAGGCAGAAATGACAATAGAGAAATCACGTTTGGAGGCAGAGAAATCACGTCAGGAGGCAGAAATGACAGTAGAGAAATTACGCTTAGAGGCAATTATGGAAAAGCTTGCTGCAGAAATGGAAGCCGCAGCTGCTATTGCTGAAGCAGACTTCTTGGAGACTGCAGATCGCCCTGATATAAAAGGCAACATCAATATACTTGACTCAGAGCTCGGATCTCAAGATCCACTGCAACGCACATCAGAATATGTCCATCAAGTCTCCAAAATGAGTAGCAACCCTCCAGAAGTACAAGGTATGCAAACAGACTTTATTAGTGAGAAAAGTCTAACACGCTGTACAGTGCAACCACATGTGAACAACAAATTTACAAGCAAAATAATTCTACACAAGGTGAAACCACAAGGGACATCCCTCCCCCACTCCAAGAGTTAGAGTCTGTAAACTACAACAAAGGCAGCGCCTCCTGCAGACAAAAGTGGTATGACACAAGCCGGCTGGAAACAGACAATCCTAGCAGGTATGACCACACACCACTTGCTCACTATGTTCATACACCGACAGCACGTCCTAGAGCCAATCAGGACACACTAGACTTTGCCAAGTTTCTTGCACGCTGAGAGCTAGTAACACAAGCACTTTCAACGTTTAATGATCGACCTGAGAGCTTCAGAGCTTGGAGATCCTCCTTCCTAAATGCAATCAGAGGCTTAGACCTTTCATATAGCGAGGAGATAGACCTCTTAATTAAATGGCTTGGAAATGAGTCTGTTGAACATGCTAAAAGGATCAGAGCAATTAATATAAACTACCCAGAGTCTGGCCTTAACATGATCTGGGATAGACTTGATGAATGTTATGGCTCACCAGAAGCAATAGAAGCTGCACTATTCAAAAGAATTGAGGATTTCCCTATGTCACGGGCACTAGGAGTCTTTGCCCAGGATATCACCAGATGATGTTCTTACCAGAGTAATATAGCTGGTACTATGGTCCTCTGGTAGCAGGGTGACAACGGAACAGGAGAATCAGCAGATGGTGAGAGAATGCTCAATGAAAGTCTATGACTAGCAGCAACTGGTAATGACTTAGATGTATGTACACGAGGAACCAGATGGACAAGTAACGTGAGGAGAGTCAGTGGTCTGCGTACAGCAAGTTGTACCACTGCTATAGTGAGGAGGAATGTCCAGGAGAAGAGAGGAGGTAGTGAAAGTCAGTGGTCTGCGTATAGCAAGTTGTACCACTGTCTATAGTGAAGGAATGGATTCCAGGTGCAAGTAGGTAACGGGGAAGTCAGTGGTCTGCGTACAGCAAGTTGTACCACTGCTATAGTGAGGAGGAATGTCCAGGAGTAGAGAGGAGGTAGTGAAAGTCAGTGGTCTGCGTATAGCAAGTTGTACCACTCTCTATAGTGAAGGAATGGATTCCAGGTGCAAGTAGGTAACGGGGAAGTCAGTGGTCTGCGTACAGCAAGTTGTACCACTGCTTATGTGAGAGGATACTTGAAACTGGTGCCAATGGAAAACAGGAGTCAGTGGTCTGCGTACAGCAAGTTGTACCACTGCTATATATATGTGAGGAGGGGCACGAGGAGATGAATGGAATGCAGAGGATACACGGGGCACACGGAACTTGATCCCACGATGATAACCACAATACAATAATAACTGACAAGCGCTGCTTGAAGTATACAAAGTCACTATAGAGATCCAGGTAATAGGAAACAAAGTCAATAGTAACAATAGCTTCAGTAGATGGAAGACTCCGGAGATGAACACAACACAGTCCAAACAGATATGCAATACAATAGCAAAGTCAATGGAAAGTATGCATACCGTGGTTCAGGAGAGCAGGCTGTCAAGGAGACGTGCAGGGATACCTGAACGGCTGAACGCCGGCAGGAGGAGAGACCACTGGAGGATGTAAGTGGTAATCAGGTTGTTGCAGCGCACGGAAGGTAACTGGTAATCAACGGAGCAATACTCAGGAAGCAGTAGTAAGTGAAACTGGAAACATGAAGAACACGGGAGAGTTGAGGCTGTCTGGTATCCGGCAGTAGCAGCGGAGGCAGCGGAGGGAAGGCACACTGAACACAGGAGAGTAGAGGCGGTCTGGAATCCGGCAGTAGTAGCGAAGGCAGCGGAGGGGAGACACGCTGAACACAGGAGAGTAGAGACGGTCTGGAATCCGGCAGCAGTAGCTGATAGGAATCAGTGGAGAGCTGACACGATGAACACAGGAGAGTTGAGACGGTCTGGAACCCGGCAGTAGTAACGGAGGCAGCGGAGAGCAGACACGCTGAACACAGGAGAGTTGAGGCGGACTGGAATCCGGCAGCAGTAGCAGATAGGAATCAGCTGAGTGCAGACACGATGAACACAGGAGAGTTGAAGTGGTCTGGAAACCACAATCGAAGTAGACAGGAATCAGCTGGAGCTGAATACACGAGGAAACACAGGAACACCTTCAGAGGCTCATGGGGAATGAGACTCCAAGATCAGGCAACCAGGTAATGATCACAGGTGGTTTAAATAGGGAGGGTTGCCTGATCATCCAATCAATTAAAAGCAACAGGTACTGAAGGTTTCATAAGGGCTGCACATGCGCAGACCCTCAGGATGGCGGACGGCCACGGTTCCTGAACACAGGAGAAATGGCACTCACAGTCCGGTGAGTGACACCCTAGATTACTTAACAAGGGCTACCAGAGACTTAGAGAACTGAGTGACTTATTAATGGAGCTTCAAGTAGCCAAGTCTTACCGGGACTTGCCTACCTCGACACAGCCAGAGGCATTAACCCCATAGTTCAAAAGCTACCTTACAATCTGCAGGAACAGTGGGTCACCCATGGCTCCAAATATAAACAGCAGAACAATGTGCCATTTCCCCCATTCTTTGTTTTCGTGGACTTTGTACACCAGCTAGCTAAGGTCAGGAACGATTCTAGTTTTGCCTTTACCCTACCAGGTGCTACTCCAATACTACCTAGCCCACGCAAAACATCAGTTGCAGTTCACAAGACTAATGTGTATCCTCCAGATTCCTTCCACAGGTCTTCCAGATATATCAGTCAAGAGACTAAAGACAAGGATCCTAGCAAACAGTTTCCTCTACATCGGAGACCACATCCTCTCCTGAAATGCAGAACCTTCAGAGAGAAGTCCCTGGAGAACCGCAAAGCCTTCCTTCGAGAAAACGACATCTGCTACAACTGCTGCTCTTCAACATCCCACTTCGCCAAGGACTGTAAGGTCAGTGTCAACTGCACAGAGTGCAACAGCACAGATCACAACACAGCTCTACACCTTGGGCCTCCCCCATGGACTTTATTACACGGTAACAGTGACACCGAGCATGGCGGGGAGCACAGTGGAGAGGGAAGGAACACTACTACAGTCACACCAGAGATCACTTCACAATGTACTGAAGTCTGCAAAGAAGCCATAAGTGGCAGATCTTGTTCCAAAATCTGTTTAGTAAGAGTCTACCCAAACGGCCAGCCAGACAAAACTGTTAAACTCTATGCAATCCTAGACGATCAAAGTAACAAGTCTCTAGCCAGATCAACCTTCTTTGAAATCTTTAGTATCAAAGGCCCCAACACTCCTTACTCCTTAAAGACTTGTGCAGGGAGTTTTGAGACAACAGGGAAGAGAGCTACTGGCTATCAAGTCGAGTCCATGGACGGAAAGACTTGTCTTCCCTTACCAACTATCACTGAGTGCAACCAGATCCCAGATAACAGGTATGAAATTCTTACACCAGATGCAGCTATTCATCATGCACACTTGAAACGTATAGCACACCTGTTACCAGAACTGGACCCTCAAGTCCAGATAATTCTACTCATAGGGAGAGATATCTTAGGGGTCCACAAAGTCAGAAGCCAGATCAACGGTCCATACAATGCACCTTATGCTCAACGACTAGATCTGGGATGGGTCATAATAGGAGATGTATGTCTGGGAAACGTAAACAAACCATCTTCTGTTAACAGCATGCTTACCCATACCTTGGAAAATGGACGTCCTTCTATTTTCCAACCATGTCACAATCGCTTTCTCATAAAAGAATTGCCACACTTTCCTGTCATAGACTCCTCTAGTGACAATCACGTCTGTGACAACTACCAAGATCATCTAGGGTGCACAGTCTTCCAAAGAACACAGAAGGATGATCAGGTGGCAATGTCAATTGAGGACAAACAATTCTTAGAAATAATGCAGAATGAACTAGTCAAAGATGAGGCAAACAGCTGGGTTGCACCTCCACCCTTTAGGACCCACAGACCTCACCTACCTAACAACAGAGAACAAGTACTTAAACGCTTCTCTTCACTTAAACGTAACTTTCACCGGAAACCAGAGATGAGAGATCACTTCTTCTCTTTCATGAACAAAACATTTGAGAATGGCCATGCTGAGATAGCCCCCATCCTCAAAGATCCAGAGGTACAGAACCAGAGACTGTGTATATTCTCTGATGCTTCAGTTAAAGCAATAGCAGCTGTTACATATCTTAAAACTGTGGACATAAAAGGACAATGTCATATCGGGTTTGTTATGGGCAAAGCAAAGTTAGCACCACAACCAGAGCACACCGTACCCAGACTGGAACTTTGTGCTGCAGTACTAGCTGTTGAGTTAGCTGAACTCATTGCATCTGAGTTGCCTATCGAGCTTGCAGAAGCAGAATTCTACACAGACAGTAAAGTAGTGTTAGGCTACGTTAACAATGAGACCAGATGATTTCATGTTTATGTCAGCAATCGAGTGCTACGGATTAGGAGATCTACCAATCCAAAACAGTGGCACTATGTATCTACTGTTCACAATGCTGCAGACCACGCTACAAGAGCTGTCACAGCCAATCTCCTTAAAGACACTTCATGGCTCACAGGACCTGAATTCTTGTACAAAGCAGATTGGAACAATCCAGAAAGCCACACATTTGAGTTAGTAGATGCAGACTCAGATGTTGAAATCCGTACACAAGTGACTACAATCTATACCACAATTTCAGATTGTCAATTGGAGCCTCAAAGATTTCAAAGGTTCTCAACTTGGAAATCACTTGTCAGAGCTTTTACTTGTCTAACCCACATAGCTCGGTCATTTAAAAAGCCACACCTGTATATGCAAATGGATGTAAGGGTTGGCATCACTGTCAAAATACTTACATAGTAACAGAGACACAACAATCCAAGAACCTCATTATCCGTGTTGTGCAACGTCAAGCCTATACTAGAGAGATTGAATGTATTACCAGTGGAAAATCTATACACAGAGACAGCGTCCTGAAGAAGCTAGACCCATTTCTCGACAAGCATAATTTGCTGAGAGTAGGAGGTCGCCTTGAAGAAGCGAACTTAGGATTCAATGAGAAATATCCATTAATCATTCCTGGAAGTCACCACGTTACTTCTTTAATTGTGCAACACTATCACAATGAAGTCAAACATTAGGGACGATTATTTACCGAAGGGGCTCTACAATCAGCTGGGTTCTGGATTATTGGAGCAAAACGACGTGTAAGTAACATAATCTTCAAATGTATCACTTGTTGCAGACTTCGTGGTACTTCTCAAACTCAGAAAATGGCCAATCTTCCAGCAGACAGGCTTAGTACAGAGCCTCTCTTTTTTAACGTTGGTCTTGATGTATTTGGTCCCTGGATGGTCATCACCCGACATACAAGAGGCGCGAATGCAAGTAGTAAGCGCTGGGCAGTTGTATTCACCTGTATGGCTATCAGAGCTGTTCATATTGAAGTCATATAATCAATGGACACTTCAAGCTTCATTTATGCTCTTAGACGTTTCATTGCCATCCGTGGTCCTATAAAACACATCCGCTCCGACAGAGGCACTAACTTCGTTGGAGCAGCCAAAGAACTACAAATTTGCTCGAACATCGACATGAAAGGTGTGCAGAGATACCTTAGTGAAAAGGGGTGGGCATGGACCGAAAACCCACCTCATTCTTCTCATATGGGAGGGACCTGGGAGAGAATGATCGGCATAATTTGCAGAATCCTAGATTCCATCTTCCTACAAGTAGGAACTGCAAGACTCACTCACGAGTGTTTAACAACCTTCATGGCTGAAGTCTCAGCTATTGTCAATGCTAGACCCCTGACTTCAGTTTCTAATGACCCAGAAGACCCATTCCTGCTTACTCCTGACACTCTTCTTACCCAGAAAACTGGGACTATTCATGCTCCTCCTGGAGAGTTCAACACCAAAGACTTATATAAATGTCAATGGAGGCAAGTACAAGTCTTGCAAACACCTTCTGGGACAGGTGGAAGAGACAGTACATCTCTACGCTGCAATCAAGGAACAAGTGGCAAGTTGCCAAACATAACTTAAAACCTGGTGACATTGTGCTCGCCAGAGATTGTCAATCACAGCGCAATGAGTGGCCTTTAAGTCTTGTCACTAAAACATTCCCAAGCAAAGATGGGAAGGTCCGTAAGGTCGAGGTCAAGATTTGCAAGCACAGAGAGACTAAGTTATTTCTTAGACCAGTATCTGAGCTGATCTTGTTGTTACCTTCAGAGGACTTAAGTGTTGGCATCAATTGATACCAGGCGGGGAGTGTTATGCCTTCAGCAGTTATGTATTTACATATGTATGTATTCTGTGTAAACTCCATCTAGTGGTCAACCTGGTATTAACTAAAATTGATCTCTCAGAGCTTCTGTAGTTTAATTACCAATGCAACATGGGTAGCTACAGGTCTCCATTTTAGATATTACATGCTAGAAGCAAGAAGTGCAGTATATCTCTCCCCTAAGCACAGCATCAATGGTAAGATTGCTCCCTAGTTATGCACTTTTGCCATGTGTTTTCATGTTTGCATTACAATACATTTGTTCATGTTGTGAATGTATTTCCTTATTTCTGTATTACAGTTTTACCACTTGAATTATAACTTTCTTAACTACTTGAATAAACAACATTGAAGTAGGAGTGGTTATGCTGCCTGTCTGATTATATTCAGGCTAAAGAGAAGATTATAGTGAAGACAGAACAGTGTCTATTTGTAAAATTTTTCATCTCCAGCCCCACTATCCTCTGTAGCCCCTCCACCCTCTGTTGTCTCTCCACCATCTGTTTCCCTTCCACCCTATACTGCCCCACTACCATCTACTGCCCATACACCCTCTACTGTAACACCTGCTCCTCCACTACCGGTGCAATTGGCATCACGGGTAACATGGAGTCAAGCTAGGAGAATTACGTTCTTATACAGTTTACATGTGTGGTTTGGTTTGTGACTTTTTGACGTTTTCTGTTTTTACATATTACACCATTAAAAAGAAAAGATGAATCACATAATCTTTATACCGTGAATAGGCTTGTGAATCTGTAGGATTAGGATCGATGTTACCCACCTCCTGGCCAGCCACCTCTGCCTCTTCTATCCATAGAACCCCACTCCTGATAGCAATTTTATGAAATACCACACGCAAAGCAATTATGTTGCATACAATATTGGGCCTCTACATGTTACACTTACCTCTTCTCGCTCCAGAGCCACGATCGCCGCTGCCTTGGTCCCTACTTCCGGGTATCGGCAGGTGACATGATCGCACTGTGTGGTAGGGTATTTGAATTATACTTTCTATTTAAACCTTGTTGCATTCCCTGACCCTGTGCCTGTGTGCTGTACCTTCTGTCTTGTTTCTCCAGTGTACTAGTTCTGCTTGCTGATCATCCTTGCTCTCCAGTCCCTGTGTATCAGACCCTGGCTTCCTGACTACGAGTATCTGCTGAATCCTCTTCACTGCTATACCGTGTACCAGACCCTGGCTTACCTGACTACGAGTTGTCTGCTGATTCTGCCCCGCGGCTGTACTGTGCTCCGAACCCAGGCTTACTGATACGAGTTGCCGCTGATTCAGTACCGATGTCGTTGTGCACCGGAAGCAGCTGATCTGATCTCGCTCTATCATCTCTTTTACCGCTCTAACTCTAGAGGCTGACCTGTGGACCGCGACTTGCGAGCCTCCGCAGCTAAGCCCATCCCGCCTTGCGGTGGTTCTTGGTGTACACCAGGGGGTTCGTTAGACTATGCACCACAGGCCTGCCTAGAATAGGGCAAGTATCCCACCTTTTCTGTTACAATACATAAGACTGTGAAAAGGGTATGTGTTGTCTCCTACAAAGAATGACAGAAAAGATGTAATTATTAGTAATGAGTAGCTAAACATGCAAACAATTAGGGAGATTTTTAAAATATTTAAGTGCTATTGTGATGCTACAATATTTAAAAAATTTATTCTATAAGTACACAATAATGCAAAGCGTGATAATGTTTTGCAAAGGTGCTAAACCTACCATTTAATGTTACAGTGTATACCAATGTATTTAGGACAACAAAGGGTTACTTGGAAATAATGTGACAGAAAATAGTATCTAATAAGAAAACGTCACCATGTGGCCTTGCACCTCCTTGCCTTTCTTTCACCGTGTGCTATATGCCTGATTGCCTGAAGGCAAAGGGGTCATGGGTGCTCCCTGGCCATCTAACAAGCATCAAATCTAGATATATGCATCACATATAGTCTAGACACCAATCAAGTGATACATGGGTACCATCTTGTCACACACCAGATCTGTGGTTTTTCTAGCCAGGGTTCGACGATCTTATCTGCTCCCTGCTACAGTCCTATATTGGGTAGTGGCAGCCATATTGGATTTGGGTCTGTGCATTCATTGGCCTGTCAATCATCACTGCCAAGATATTTAAAGCACCTGCTGCAGCACTATAGTGCCTATACTTTGTGTCATCTTCTCTGTAATTGCTCAGATATGGCTATTTCTGCTCTGGTATCTTTTTACTGAAGCATCCTGCTTTTTCACTTGTACTCCATTGTATTCTGCTCCACTCTTCCCAAGTGTTACAATTACTATCAAACCTTTGTGTCCAGTGCTCTGTCTTCAGTTGTTACTACAAGCCTGCAGACTAAGACTCCATTGAACCGTGCTCCGCTGTTTTCCAGTGGTCACTACTACTCCACAGACAAGCACATCCTTATGCCCAGCTCTCTAGTTCCAGTGGTTACTACAAGACTACAGACTATTTCTCAGTTGTATCTTGCGCCACTGTTTCTAGTGGTTACCACCTCTCCGCAAATTATAACACCTTGGTATCCAGTCCACTGTGCTAGGGGGTACCACAAGTCTGCACACTTTAATACATGTGTATCCTGTTGCCAGCGGTTACAACAAACTTCTAGAATTCTGCGCTGCTCTCCTCAGTCTGTATTTCTAAGGTCTGAAGCCTCCTTTTCTAGCTACCAGGTTCTCATAACAGGTCTTGTCTAGCACTCTCTTAGAAGGCAGCGACCTGTGGGGCAGAGGCTGCAAAGTCCATACCCCTTTGCAGGGATCCCTGGAGAATTGCATCTGCCTTGTTAAACTACGCGCCTCTGGGTAGAGTAGAGCTAAGTCAGACAGACTTCTGGGTCCAATCAACTCTATTTTAATGACACATCTACTGCCCCTATAACATGCAGAAATCCAGCTATGGTGGCAAACTGTCACTTTATGGGCAGAAGGGACTCCTCATTGAGTGGCAGATGAATAAAGTGCCGAAAGCCGTTTGTACAATTGTCAGCACACAAGTGAAGGTGCCTTTAGACATTCTTGCTGCGACACCCACTATGTTTTGGAAACATCTGCCATGAGTTTAGTCAGTGGTGGTTTTGTTGTCAGGATGTTGTGCAAAGGCTCTAGGTCACTCTGCACAATGCCCTTGGTGTTCCTATGAGGTGGTCGCCGATAGCCACAGACCACCTCAGCATCAGACATCCAAAGATGTTGACATGGGACCTGAATACATGCTCCCTGGACCGGTGACAGATGCCTGTCATCTCCAGATTCGGGTGTTCCATCGTGCCCCTGCCTAGCTATATGTGAGAAAGAGCGATGTAAAAGAAAAATTACTTAATGCTTTGCAGATTTTGTAGTCTCCTTGTATAATAAACATTATAGATAACTTAGAACTGGCATGTATATATTAATGCTCCTCACCAAGTTTCTTTAAAATAGTCCATAAAAATATAAAATTAAGCATGACATGAAATTTATTAAACATGACAATTAAATTATTTTTTTTTAAAAACACTTTATAAATGTATGGTACAACATAGGCATACATAGTATTAACATTTTAAAGCTTTTAAAGCTCACAACCAAAATGCAAATGTATGCAAGCATGCAGGAACTATACAACACACACATACTATTTTAAAATAGACAAGCATGATAATATTCACACATAGCTATGTTAAACATGTATGAAAATTATTTGAGAAGCAGAAACAATTTCAACATTCACATCTACCTCTTTGGCGTTAGGATTCTTAATATGAGCACCACGGAGAGAAATATAAATGAAAATGGTGGTTTATTAAAGCACAGAATATACAGGTAAAACTGGGATGTAGCAAATGAAAAGGCAGATAACACAAGCACTGGCCAGTATTGAGAGATAAAGCTGAGGATTTTGGTTACCGGGCAGGTGAGGTGATCTGCAGGCACAGAGAGTCCGAATGTCCATGTTAAGCTAGGAAACTTGTGAGCTGGATACCAGGCGGGCAAGATAATCTGCAGGCCCAAAGAGGCTGGTTGTCTAGGCTAAGCTGGGAAGCATGGGGCTGGAAACAAAGTAGTAGCGATAGTCTGCAGGCACAGGTAGCATGGAGGTCCAGGTAAGATCGTAAGCACGGAGCAGGATAAAAGGTGGTAGCGTTTATCTGCATTCACAGGTGGCAGGGAGGTCAAGGTAAGCTGGGAAGTTTGTAGCTGGATGCCAGGCATGTGAGATGATCAGGGAGTTAGTCAGGATCAAAACACAGGGGTTTCTCAAAAAGACCAGCAACAGCAATCTTGATGAACTGGCTCAGATTGCAGGGAAAGGCAGATTTTTAAAGGACAGCCACAGGTAATTGGGATCCACATTCAACAATGAGGAGTTAACCCCTTGCAAACAGGATCTACAGAGGGCAAAGCAGCATCTGTGAAGATGATGTTGCAGTGTAGCCAGAGGCAGATCGTGACATTTGGTATATAACAATCCTATAATCCTCAGCAAACATTACTATAAACAATCTGCTTGACGAATTGGCACCATAATAGTCTCCCTTTGTCAGTCTTGTTGTATAACGAGATGAATGTGTGCAGGTGTGCCGGTGAATAATCAATTCTCCCATTAGTTGAGGAATGCTGTGCTTGGCCATCACTATCATCTGTGAGTTAGACTCGACCTTGAGCAGATGCAAACCTTATGTCTGAAAAACTGTGTACTTCTGCATATGCTGGAGCTATAATCACACGTATTTGCCAGGGAACGCCTTTATTGTGCATTGGATATGTGATCCCACCCCATTCCACCCCTGAATTTGTACGTTTTTGTAAGTGCCCTTTGCGCTCGAAGAGGCATTGGTCGCTGCTGAGTTCTCTGGCATATGCTCCAATTCTCGGCATGCGCAAAGTGATTATACTTTACATACTTAATGATCCAGGCCCATAATGTCCAGAATAAACCAAGAAGATCCAAGATTAGGTTAGCAACCTCATTATTTGCTTAATGCATGAATGCTATTAATTGAATTCCTTAATATGGCTTGCTAGGGGAACAGATGTTTACAAATTTATTTAATATATTAGTATTAGATTAGTCGTCTCAGTGTTGCCTTGTTAGATTCTAAAATGTCAGGTTTCCACTGTATCCCCAGGTATAAGGTGAAATAGAAATCACCCACACTTGGGTCTTAATCCTTAGCCACACAAGTCCAACAGCATATACAGCCTAGGTGGGCCCAACCTCCTTAACCTGAATCTGTCTGTGCTGTGAATGGTAGTTCAGCAACCTGCTAATTTTGAACTATCCAGTACGCTGCCATGAAGTAGAAGCAGCCAGCAGGTTCTTATATGTTAAGCTGCTGGTTGCTGCTCGTCCATGTTAGTATTAAGCTGGGATTGTAACACTTGGCTATGTTGTCGCACTCAAGCGCCCTTACTCCCAGTCTGAGGAGTCAAGGATGGGATAAAAGGATGCTGCCAAACGAGCAACGAAGGCTTATGCTATCCCTGGAACAGCCAATTACAGCAGAACAAATCTAAGAGAGAACAATGAATTACAAAGAGAAAGGATAAGGTATTGCATTGTGGTTGCTGCTGACACTCTCTCTTACAGTAATAATAATAGATAAATAAAGTTCAAGTAAATAAAGTGGTATGGCAGTAAGTTGCACGGGACTGTTATGGTAAAGGCATTGTGGCAAGGATGATCTGAAGGGAGGCCCAAACCAATAAATTACTTAAGGCATCATGGGGTCTCAAGCTGGCTCTGGATACAGGATTAAATTAAGATCACAAGCACACTAAAATAAAGACTTAAAGGGGCGTATTCAATTGTTAGCGTTAACGCTAACGAACGAGCGCTCGAAAAATCTTACCGTTAATCCGCAAGTAAACTACCGTATTAACTGTTTTCGTGCGCAATATTACCGTATAAACGGTAATATTTTTCGAGCGCTCGTTTTTCAGCCTTAACGCTGACAATTGAATACGCCCCAAATAACATTGCATACATAATGGACACAAGGAAATATGACAATAAATAACAGACAAGCTAGTCTTTTAACAGTTTTTAAAGATTGATTAAAAGTGCCTCTCAAATTACTGCATCTGAAAAATATATAAAATAAAAATTTAATGAAGCAAATAATATCGAGCATTCAGGTTGGGTTTGCCAACAGGAAAATTATTGTGCTCTCTATTAAATCCATTAGGACTTAATGTTTGCAGATTGTGGATGCAGAATGCTTCTGATTTTTTTCTATGTTGGTTGGCACCTGCTCCTACAGTGTTCTAAGCACCCAGCTCTTATGTAAATAGTGATTATACATCCTTCTTTCATAGAGATCTCTACACTCATGTGTCATAAAGGTGTCATGGTGATAGGCAGGAATCATAAAAACATAACAAGATTGTATTTGATGGTAGAAAAGGCATCTAGTTTGCCCTTGTGTGTCTGTGTGTTTGATTTTGAGGCTTTTTAACATCAATTTATTAGCTTTTATTTTTATTTTTCTTAGAATAAGCCCTTTGTGGATCCCCACCACAACTTCTGAGAGACTATTCTATTGATCACCCTCTCTGTAAAAAAATATATATATTTGTGATGTTACCTATTAGTTTTCCTTCCCTCCAAATTCAAAGTACGCCCCATTGTTCTACAAATCCTGTTATTTTTAAAAATAAATTCTTCCTGAACTCAGTTATTACGTTTGATATATTTGACTGCTTCTATTAAATCACAAATGTCCACTCAAAACTGTAAACCTCTTGAAGTATTCTCTGTTCAGTTTTGTTCTGCAGCCCATACAGCATTTTAGTAGTTTTGATTGGTTTTTTTGTTTTTTTTTATTAATGTCTATATGGAGATAGGGCCTACAAAATTATATACAGGACTCAATGTAAGATCTTCCCAGTGACCTATAAAGTAGCAATATAACCAGTATAACCTAATTATTTCTGCTGTTATAATACATACTTGTTCACCACTCTGAAACCTTGTTCACCATTCTGAAACATCTGGAGTTCTCCCGGATCTTGCTGAAGTGGGTGGGCCTTGATGATGGGATTTGCTGAGAATCGCATTATCATAACCCACCCCATGTTGTGCAATGTTGTGATTCATGGCATTGCACAATATGGAGCGGTGACGTGATGACACGAATCGTGTCATTACGCAATCCGCACTTGGACAACCACTTCAAGAACACGAAGATGGGAGGCCCCAAAAGTAATCAAGTATACTATAATACCTCTTCCAACGTGTGATTAACCATGATTCCTGCATCCAAAAATAGACCCAGATCATCTCTGTCACAGCGCACCTAATGTTAGAGCATAGGTTTATATGCTCTATCATATGTTTATGAATTGCAAGCCTATTTAACTGCCTTTTTGTTCATGCTATAAATATAAAATATGTTTGTAAATAAATACATAGCTAAGGGAAACATTATAAAAAGTAACATCTTATCCAACAGAAATGTGGAAAAGGGTGGGTCCTCCTGATCTGCAGTTTTAGAACACAATCAAAAATACATTTTCAATAGCCGAGTATTACACAAAGCCCAGGGATTTCCAAATGTAAAAGGTATAGCAGACTGGAATCTGTCACAGGGCAAAATAAAGTATTTTCATAAGTACTTTTTCATGCTTATTTATTGTTACATGCCACATGATATGTTTGATATACATAGCAGGTATTTAAAACACAGACAAGTACAGTACATGTAAATACACCCCCTGGACCCTGATCCCTGCTGTATGTTACATGAAATTGACTACCGGTCCCCGGCACCAGAAAAAGATGAGCTGCAAAAAAATGGACGGCCCTCTTCCTACATTGGAAATTTTTTAATAACTATTAAAGAAAGGTTTTCCTCCATCTTTCCCCTCGCTCACTCCTACCCTGGAGACTGTTGAATAGCTATAAAAATAAGGTTTTCTACCCCCCCCACTCTTTTCCCCCCTCTTTCTCTCCCCCACTCAGTCTCCTTCCCTTTACCTCTCCTACTGTCTCTCCTACACTAGGAACTGTTGAGTAATTATAAAAGAACGGTCTGTCTCCCTTCCCCTCACTATATCACCCTCTCTCATTCTCACTCCCTTTCCAACCTCTCCCTTCTGGAATATCTAGGACAACTCACTGAATTTGGGAGACATCCCAGGAAGATAGGTTAACCACCCAGTTCCTCAGTGATGATCCAATATTGTGCACAAGTCCAGGATATCATAGGCACACTAGCCAGTATGTGCATATGTCAGGAAACAGCAAAAAGGACAAAGATCCTCATGATTCAATAATTCCATACAAGATTTATATTAGAAGTAATTTTGCATTGCTCTCTTATAGTTTGATTAATTTATTTAGTTTTGTAATAATTTATTAGTAGTCCAGCATGATTGTATTTATCAAAGAGCAATTTTTGTCAGTTAGAGACTATAGGGCCTTATTTTTAGCCCTAAGATGGTAAAACATTTATCAAAGCAATATGACTTTTTTTTGCTTTGCTTATTCTATTCACTATTATCACTAGCGATTGGGCCTCCATGCTCTTACTTGGGAGACCTTTTTTCCCGGTGTTGCCATATATTTTACGGTAAATAAAAAATAATCTTCCAATAAGCCTCTGGCAACATACTATCCATAATCAAACCCTTTTTGTCTAGCTATGCACGGTACTAAAAACACACTTTGGTGGCTTAGGTATGCCCAAAGGTTGAGCTAGACATGTCTCTTTGGCAAAGCTGGACACGCCCTCTTCGTCGATACGACATACTATGAATGGACTGTTCATGACAAGTATGTATAAACATATTTCTAAAGCTATGTGGCACATGACTTGTATACAAGATGGCTAATACGTGTGATATCATGCTTGGTATATTGGGTGGTGGTATGGCTGGTGAAGTAGGCTGGCAATTTTATATAGCCACAACTGCTAAGTGCATAGACCCTAATCCTAAATAGTTTTTTTAAATGCATATCACATTTTAGGTTTTACATTTTATACAATTGCAGTTTCATAACATTTGACCATGTCTGTTAACTTTTGCAATAATTTACAAAAATTTAAAAAATGTTCTGTGTTCATAGGTACCAATAATGGATGATTTTTTTCATGAGGTGCTGGATCATAAATACATTCTGAGACATCCCAAGTGTGTCTTTGTCGATATTAGAATCTTTATAGGGAAAAAGATGTGGTTTCCTCAAAGGATGAATGCCGCATATATATAAAATAGAATACGCTTGTATATATGTATGTGTATATATGTAAGTGTATATATGTATATGTGTGTGTGTGTGTGTGTGTGTGTGTGTGTGTGTGTGTGTGTGTGTGTGTGTGTGTGTGTCTGGTAATGACAAGCTAGACCACTTTTTCAGGCCTGGGAAGATTGGATCCTCCCCCTCCAGGCTTAGAAACCTGCAAGTGGCTTGACAGAGAAGATCCAATGAGGCCATTGTCTATCCTGAGATGGGCAGGAGACCTGAGAGACAGAGAGAGAGTCCTGGAGAGACTGAGAAACAGCAGGGTTCTGGGGTAAATGTATCAAGCTGCGATTTGCGTTTTTCAGCGGGGTTTTTTTCGGGCGAGTTTGAACCAGAAAATGTATGAAAGTGTGAATTAATAGTAAACCTCCAGTAAACTGATGTAACCAAAATAAATATGTTACAAATTGCCATGCTAAATTTTTGGCCATTCTAACAATAAAAGTCACCATATGCATGAAGCAGTTATTTTGCAAATTGCTGTAAACTTGCTGAAAATGCCATAATCAACGCGCTGCTTTGGATAGGGGAGATTAGCAACTACGTCAGACATTGCTTTATGCAAGCTAATTATGTCTATAAATAGGGCTTCAAAATTTTATGAATCTGATGGTGTATGAAAACTGAGTGGCTAGGAATTTTTTTCTTTGGGTATTTTGGATGAAAGTGAGCTTTTGGAGACTGCACAGAGAAAGAGAGAGGAACATCACCAGCATGAGTGTCCACTTAGGCTGTGCCATCCATCTGATCTTATAATATGTTTGAATGTGGAATCCCTCTCAAAGCAGGAGGTTGCTAAAATATTTATGCTTAACAGGTCAAACTTCCTACTGCTGTATGAGCAGTTGAGGGATGATTTGGAGCCATTAACATCTCACTACAAAGCTTAAATGGGATGCAAAAATAATTGTGTTCCCAACATCATTTTGCAACTGACTCATTTTAGTCTGTGGGCTCACAGGTTGGAGGGCTCACACAGCCAACATTTTCCAGGCAATTAACAGTGGTGTTAAATGTTCTTAACAAACTTTTGATAACACATATCTGCTTCCCCCACTAGGATTCTGAATGGCATGAGTTGAAGTTAGCTTTCTATAGTATCTCAGGATTTCCTATTGTCTTGGGAGCCATAGATTGCACACACATTGGGCTGAATCCACCTTGTCATAAGCCTGAAATCTATACCAATAGACACAATTCATATTCTATGAATGTTCAGGTGGTCTGTGATGCAAACATGAAAATTATGAGTGTTATTGCAGACTACCCTAGTTCTTGCCATGATGCCTGTGACTGGATCACTGATAAATAACTTCTGGTATAAATTAATTTAAAGGAAATAGTGCAGAGTGCTTATTTATATAATTGCACATGCACTTATTTTTGATATTGTGTATATTTTGAGATAGAAAATTGTTATTTCTGAGACCAGAGTAGAAAATGTGTTTTTCTGTTTAAACCTTTCTAAAAGAAATGCCTTATTTCTGATATATATATCTGATACAATGAGCCTTTGTGAATAGAGGTCTTTTGTGTATTGGGATGTGTTTTGTATGGAAGTGTCGTTGTTTGGGGTTTGTAAGGTTGCTTGTGGAAACCTCCAATTAGGCATATGGGGAGGGAGTCTGATAGCAGGAATTGCTAACTAAATTTTGTGATGAAGTGTCAGATGCCTGCTCTGGCCAAAGGCCCAGCAGTGGCTCGTTACTGTGTCGCCTTTTGTCAGAGTGATCAAACCTTTCTTAACATTGTAAACAGCATGTGATGCAGGACATCACAGCGCCTCTAGAATTTCATAGATAAGTCTAAATATTATTGGCTTTGCAATGCATGTAAATCCATGTTTGTGGAAAGACATTGCTTCCTGATTCTAATACTAATACATATAATCCTGCACCAGTGGAAGCATTTCTTGCCAGTAAAAAAGAAGAAGACCATTGTCATGCCTGGGCTTAAGACCAAACAATCCACCTCTTAGGTGTGGAATTATTTTTACCCAAATCCTGACAACAGTTGTCTAGCCATTTGTAGAGTTTGTGAAGTCACAGTCAGTAGAGGTAGGGACCTTAACCATCTAGATTACGCCATTTGAAGTATGTTCATGGAAAGCTTTTGTGAAAATCAGAAACTAATGCTAAAAAATAGCAACAAGCAGTTCAGCATCAGCTATCTGCCTTCTCTCAGCTAGATCCAAGCACCTGTAATCTACACTTCCAACACCATCTTCATCAATATCCTCACTAGCGATCAAAGTTAGTCCTGCATCCAAGTTGTTAAAGCGAGATGACTCCTCCCCTATCCAGGATCCCTAAGAAGAATTCTTTAGAGTTCGTGCCCATGCTGCTGCTGGGGGTGGATCTTCATCCCAGAAGCAGGCCCAGAAGACTACAAGTAGTTTACAACAATTGACTGTTAAACAATCCTTTGCAAGAGGAAGCAAGTATGAAAGCTGTAACCCAGTCACAAAGCGGATCACAGACGCCATGACGACTATGCTAGTATTAGATCTGCGTCCAATATCCATTATTAATGCAGCTGGTTTTAGACAGTTAATTGTAGTCTTGTGTCCCCGTTACCAAATTCCATCACGTCACCATTTTATTAGAAAAGCTATTCCTCACCTCTATCAGAAAGTTCGTAAACATTTAATTATTGGGCTATCATTCTACCCACTGTACACTTACCCACAGATATGTGGACAAGCGGAACTAGGCAAACTAAAGATTTTATGACTGACAGCCCAGTGGGTAGGTGACTCGCCTGCACAAGAAGGAACAGCAGCAGCATGTACACAGCTACGTCAGTGTTTCCGAAACAGGCTACTCTGTGTATCACTGGCATTACTGAGAGGCATACAGCTGACAATCTGTTACAAAAATTAAGGGATGTCATTGCAACATGGCTTATCCCGCTTGGACTTTCCTTAGGATATGTCATTTCTGATAACGCCACCAATATTGTGAGAGCATTACAGCTGGGTGAATTTCCTGTTTTGCTCGGACAATCAACTTGGTGGTGCAGATCTTTTTGAAAAATGACAGGGACATGCAGGAGATACTGTCTGTGGGCCGTAAAATTTTGGGACATTTCTGACATTCTGCAACAGCATGTAGGAGATTGCAGCAAGAACAATTTAGTTTGCCCTGCCACCAGCTAAAGCAAGAGGTGGCAACAAAGTGGAATTCCACCCTTTATATGCTTTTGAGGATAGAGGAACAGTGAAAAGTCATTTACACTTACTCCCCTAGCCATGACATTGGAAAAGGAGGGGGAATGTATTTTAGTCTGGCGCAGTGGAGAATATTTTCTGTGTTGTGCATGGTGCTGAAACCATTCAAAGTAGTCACCTGTGAAGGGAGTTCAGACACTGCGAGCTTGAATCAAGTGATTGCCTTAATTAGACTTTTGGAAAAGCAACTTTAAAAACTGAAGGAGGAGTTGAAACAAAGCAATAATGCTAAGTATGTCGGACTTGTAGATCAAGTACTTTATTCGTTTCGCCAGGATCCAAGAGTTATCAAAATCTTGAAATCGGATAACTACATTTTGGCAACTGTGCTTAATCTTAGGTTTAAAAGCTACGTCTTCTCTTTGCTTCCAACTGCCCTAGATCTCAAGTGATGCCAAGTAAGTTGACAGCTCAAGTGGTACGTGGCACAATGTTTTCTTCACCTTCAGTTTCTCAGGCAACTGCTGCTAGGAAAAAAAACCTTAGCTTTCCCAAAAGACCCAGGGATGATGCACAACATTTTGACATCTGGTCTGGAGTAAAAGAATTGGCCAAAAACCATGACACCTCTTCCGTAACTCCACCTGATCCTACTATCAACATTCAAATGTTGGTGGAGAATTATTGTAATGACAGCATTGAAATAGAAATGTCAGAAAGTCCTTTTATATACTGGGTGGAAATAAAAGGCAATTTGAAGACCCATGTACAAACTTGCTTTGCAATACCAAAGCTGCCCAACCCCCAGTCTGTACTCAAAAAGAGTTTTCAGCACAGCAGGGAATCTTGTCAGTGATAGGTGTAGGAGGCTACTTCCTAAAATCGTGGAAAAGATGATGTTCATCAAAATGAAGTATAAATTCCATGAGGAAGGCCTTTACCGCCAATTACATCAAAGTACAGAGACTTCTGTAATAGTGGATTCCAGCGGATATGAATAAATTTTGTGTGAGGATGATGTATACACTGAAGAGGATGAGACTGAGGATGACAACAAGATCTTTCCACTGTAGAGTTCATTCACAGCACTGTTAGTTTAGCTGCCTTAAGCCCATTGTTAGCTTGTTTTGTGGGGGCCCAAACAAACCAAGCACTTCAGCCACAAAAGTGGCACTCCTTGTAGCTGAAGTGCTTGGTTTGTTAAAGTGTGCATGTCCTTTTTAAGATCCAACATAAGGGTGGGTGGGAGAGCCCAAGGACATTTCCATCTTGCACTACTTTTCTTTTGTGCCACTGCTCTGTGGCATTGTATCCTACATGTGCTATGAACTGCCGTGTGTTTTCACCGTTGCTCTGCCGATTGGTTTACAAAATAAGGGAACTAGGTCTAGGAATCAACATTTGTACTTGGATCGAAAACTGGTTAGAGAATAGGGAACAGAGAGTTGTGATAAATGGAACATTTTCTAATTGGTCAAAAGTTTTAAGTGGAGTACCTCAAGGTTCTGTGCTGGGGCCACTCCTTTTTAATATATTTATTAATGACCTTGCTGATGGTTTAGAGAGTAAAGTTTCTATTTTTGCAGATGACACTAACTCTGTAAGGTAATAAAATCAGAGCAAGATGTAGCTTCTCTACAGAGGGACTTAAATAAACTGGAGGATTGGGCGGCCAAATGGAATATGAGGTTTAACATAGATAAATGTAAGGTTATGCATTTAGGGATTAAAAAGAAGAAAGCAATCTATAAATTAAATGAAATTAATTTAGGAGAATCTATAATGGAAAAGGATTTGGGAGTGCTCGTAGACAGTAGACTTAGCAATAGTGCTTAATGTCAAGCAGCAGCTGCAAGGGCAAACAAAGTATTGGCATGCATAAAAATGGGCATAGATGCAAACGAAGATAGTGTAATTTTGCAACTGTATAAATCGTTGGTAAGACCTCAACTTGAATATGCAGTACAGTTCTGGGCACCACTCTATAAAAAAGATATTCTGGAACTAGAAAGGGTTCAGAGAAGGGCAACAAAATTGATAAAGGGTATAGAGTCATTAAGTTATGAGGAAAGGTTAGCCAGTGTAGGCATGTTTACTTCAGAAAAGAGGCGTCTAAGGGTAGATATGATTACTATGTACAAATACATTAAGGGTCAATACAGAGAACTTTCATGGGAACTTTTTACCCCAAGGACTATACACATGACACGCGGTCACCTCCTAAGGTTAGAGGAGAGGAAATTTCACAACCAGCAAAGGAAGGGGTTTTTTACCGTAAGGGCAGTCAAGATATGGAATTCATTGCCAGGGACGGTTGTGATGGCAGATTCAATAGATATGTTTAAGAAAGGGTTAGACAAATTTTTAGCGGAAAAGTGTATCCAGGGATACGACCGTTAATTAAAATGAAGGATAGTAGTGGATATAGGGTAAAAATAGGACTGCAATATTGTGTCTGGGGGTATTTTCCCAATTGAAACAGATTGGCATTTGCTTACTCTGGATCAATTTCAAATATAAGTGCAGGATCGCAGGAGATCCAAAATAGGTTGAACTTGATGGACTGGTGTCTTTTTTCAACCTCATCAACTATGTTACTATGATTATATTGCAGCAGCTACAAGAACAACTTAATTTGCCCTGCCAGCAACTGAAGCAAGATGTGGTAACAAGGTGGAATTGCACCGTTTATATTCTTCAGAGGATGGAGGAACAGCTAAAAGCCATCAGTCTTAGAGCTTATTGGTTTGTTAAACTGTACCTGCTACCCCTCCTGTTTCTGTATGAGTTTGTTAAACCTTTTGTAACATATTTCCCAAGGACAATTCCATCTTGCACTGTTTGACATTTTGGCCTTGGTCTATCATCTTTTGTGTCAGGCAACAGTTCAGGTTTCAACAGTATAATTAGGTCGCCAATTCACATTGTGGACAGTATGATTAGGTAGACTATAAATGTGGACAGTTTTATTATAGGGCTAGGGATTTGGTTAAGGACAGGTCTAGGGACAATTATAGGGACATGTCTAGGGATATGGATAGGGACAGGTCTAGGGATAGGGATAATACTGTGTACATTTGAATTGTCAACCTAATAAATACTGTCTACATTGCAATTAATGTCCTAATAATACTGTCAATGTCATTATATTGTTGACTTTATAACCTTGTCTACTTTCCTGGTCATCAATCGTATTATGTCAATCCAACATAAGGTTGGGTGGGAGTTCCGAAGGACAATAACATCTTGCACCACTTTTCTTTTCTGTCACTGCTGTGTGGCAATGTTTCCTAGATGTGCTATGAACTGCCATGTGTTTGTGTCATTGATCTGTCGCTTAGCATCCAGCCAGCTCGCTGTAGTCTGTATCCAAAACTGTATGAAAATATTGTGATCTGTAGGGTGGTCAAAATTGACTGGAAATTAGTGTTGTTGAGGTTAACAATGTAAGAACAAAATAAAGAGCAAAATTATGTGATTTTAGCATATTTTAGCAATTTTTCTAAAAACACAGATCCAAAACGAAAACACGCGAGGGCGGTTTTGCCAAGACCAAACCAAAACATGAAGTAAATACAGATCCAAAATCAAAACACAGGGGTCAGTGAGCATCTCTACTTTTATGAAACTCAATCTTGGAACATTAATTAGCTTTTTCACCACATTATATTTTATATTAACTAAAATAAATAGATTTAACTTATTTTAATATTGTTATTTTCTAAAATAATTATTCAAGTGAGTACTAATTGCATCACAGCCAATATTAGTGTACAGAAACTATTACCACTTTCTTCCAATTATTAAACTTCCACGGCGTGGATTGGTGACATGGTGAACACTGATTGGCTCACCGTCAAAGCCACTGACTAGCTGGCAGCAAATCTCTTTTCATTCACTGTCCCAAGCGTCGGGACCTGAAACAGACAAGATGGACTTACCTGTGCTGAAGCGCCGGTCGGGTAAGTGTTTATGTCTTTTCTTCAGCATCTTATCAGGCTCAGGGACCTGAAAGGAAGTTTGGGTTTCGCCACCAGGGACGTGCGTGCTGCGGCCCTCCAGAACAGTAACCAGCAAAGTAGAAGAAAAGATAATTTAGGTGATCCAGGTTAGAACCAGCAGGCAATGAAGTACAAAAGCAGAATCATAAAGGAGAGTCAAAAATTTCAGGGAAAGAAGTCAGGAACCGAATGGTTAATCAAAAGAGAAGTACAGGAGAATGCCAAGGTCAAAGCCACTAAACCTAATGGAGTGTCAACACACAGAAGAGTAACGCTGGAGCACCAGGGATGAGACCAAATACTCTAGCACCATAGAGGTGCCAGAGACTACCTTATATAGGGAGGAGACAGGCCTTATTGGCCAAGGACGTTTCAGGCGGTTAGGGTGTTCCTGACCACCAACGTAAATATCTAAAGAATGTCCTGTTGCTTAGCAATGGGAGGCAGCGCCTTTTGCGCATGCACCTGCAAAGTGTCGGGCTGGCGGAGAAAGAGAGCGTTTTGTTGTTAGGCAATGGGTCTCGCCTAGTAAAAGAAGTAGGTGATCGTCCCTTGCATGTAGGAGAAGTGCAGGGATGGCACCTGACACAATATACTCTCCATCAAGAGAGAGAGAGAGATGAAATAAAAAGATGATACTCACCGGATAATCACCATCTCCTCTTCATTGTAGTCTACACTCCTTGAAATAGGCTTCGAGAAAACAGGAGCGACACAAGACAGCCCCCCCCACAATGCTGTCTACCAGGCTAATATGCAATTCCCACACTAGTGCTAGTTATAATAACAACAAAGCAGCGCTATGGTCTTAATCACCAAACTATGTGACCAGATGCTGTGCAACTATGCACTCCTAGCATGTGAACTGCACTAACTCAAACCACACAGTTCACAAGCACAATCATCAAATGAATGCAGACACAGTGAATACATATACCAAAATCCTACCTTTAATAGGGGCCTCACTTCTGGATCCTGGAAAGGAAAATACTAGAAAAAAATTAAATACAGTAAAGTGCAGTAAAATGGACCACCCCACAATGGCCACCTGAATTCAATATTCAATATAGTGGGGACAGGCTGGGCGAGATTTCAAATGGCAGGGTACGACCTAACTGTCACCACAGGAGAATCCTGTAGAAAAAGCAGAGAATGAGAGTCATACTTTCCTGCTCTGTACTGGAAACTAAACTTTCATATCCTCCAGCCTGCGGCATCTCTTTGGCCCTTCTTTGTCCTGTCCTCTTCGCCCACTTGCGCCTTTTCTTCAGTCTCTCTTTTTCCTGGTGTCTTTTGTCTTATCTCCAGTGTCTTCTGTCTTCTCTCCAGTGTAGTTCCTCCAGAACTGATTGGTTGGCAGCAAATCATTTCCAATTCGCTGTCACAACCGCCGGGACCTGAGACAGAAAATAAGTACTTTCTTCTTCTCTTCTCCATCTTCTTGTGCTCCGGGGAGCACCCTCTCACACATGTACTTCCATCCCCTTAGACATAAAGCACAACTCTCAGTACAGAGCCCAAACCCAACCGCTCTATAAGACATCTCCATCACTGACACAGTAATTCCTGAAGAAGTCAGGAGGAAATACATTGGATTATTACCTTTAAAGACCCTACACAATACCAACACACTCCCCAGGACATAAGATAAAAAAAACAGCTACAGAACAGAAATGGAAGTCCGTGCATTTTACTTGCCAACTTGTGTTCCAAGCAGCCATTGTGGGTCAAGGAAGGCATATTGTCTGCTTCATCCGCATTGCACCACTACTGTCAGCACTTTCTACAACAAACCAAATGCTTTTTTAAGAGCACTAAAGCTTTACAAACACCCTACTCTTCTCAGAGCAGAGCTGTCCACTAACCACCTGGCACCTGCACACAAACACCTGAGTGCCATTTACATCTAAAACTGTAAACACAGGGCTGAGTACATTGCCCTCTCACCCTATCTCCAGAGTACATAAGTGTCATAAACATTAACCTAAAACATTAATCTATCAAACACTGCCATGTTACATAGCACTGCATCAAACAGCTATAAACTTTTGCCCAAAGCTATAAACATAACTATATCACTATAAACATGCTTCTGAGGATTAATCATCTTAATATAAATATTTTCATTATATTATAAGTCACACTGCAGCTTTTTCCTACTCCCCCTCACTCTTTAAGCCACCATTAAAATAAAAGGACACTTTTGTGCTGTAAAGAGTACTTTTTTACAACATAACAAGCACGCGATTATATCTTTTTCACAACAAAATGTACTATTACATACATCATGTTTGTCTAATCCCACGCTAATCACAAAGTGTTTTGTGTGCAAATGCGATTGTGCATTACCCACATCTGACAGCATTTTACTATGCCCACAAATGCCTAATAACATCCCTGGTCAACAGCATTTCCTATACACTTCAATGAGTATATCCTAGCAAAATGGCTCTTTAGATTCAAATGGTATCCTGGTCACAAAATTAAGGTGTTCTAAAATGCCCATGTTACCCGATCTTCAAAAGCTAGAATTAGGAAGCTAATTGAATACATTTTTTATATGCATAGGTTAATCAAGGCTACTTTATTATAGTTAATTTACCAGTGTGCTCTGTATAAAGCATCTAATTGCATATAACAGTACCGTGGTCATTAAGTTCAAAGAGTTGAACCAGTTCATTGGGCATTTATCCACTCTGGGAAAACATCATGTGAGCCTGACTTTCAACCTTGTTCAAACAATTACATTGTTCCAAACAGTTATGTTCCCTTTGAAGAAACATGTTTATTAGAGCTTGAAACTGTAATACATGTATAGATTAATATAAAGGTCTTTATATAATAATCAACAGGCACACAGCATTTTTGAAGATTAATACTAATCACTAAATATAATTTGCTCACTGTAATCTCATTAAATTATAAATAAAATAAAAAAAAAAAGAGAACCACTTTACAATTGTATACTACAAACGCATATATAGTAGACAAATTTGGCAAGACATTCAAAAACTTTTACAGCACACAGCCACAATGCAAATCTATACAAGTGTGTAGGAACTAGACAGAACACACAATCTTTTAAAACAGACAAGCATCGGTAATGTTTAAGATTACTACGTTAAAAATGTATGAAAATCATTTTAAAATTGGAGACGATTTTAAACATTTGCACTAGCATGCAGTGCTTGTAAAATATACAAAAGTACACCTGCCTCTGTGGTTGAAGAATCCCATAATATTCTAATATAATATCCTAAATGGCAGCATACAGCTTCCCTTTGAGAAGCTGGCACTAAAGTAATCTCCCCTATGTCAGTCTTCTACAGTGTTGTATAACTAAATGAGTGGTGTCAGGTGTGCAGGTGAATAGTCAAATTTTCCCATTAGCGAATGGCTATGTTTGGTCATCACTATCATCCGTGAGTGGGTACAACCCTTCGTCTGAAAAACTGTGTAATTCTGCATGCACTGGACCTTGATCGCGCATATCTGCCGGGGAGCTCCTTTATTGTACATCACCTACGTACATATGATCCTTCACTTCCTCATTCTGCCCCTGAAATCGTAGGCTGTCATAAGGGTCATTTGTGCTCGAATAGGAATTGGACGGTGCAGGGTTCACTGGAGTATGGTTCGGTTCTAGGTATACACAAAATACGGCACTTATCGGCATTTATGCTCCTTAATAAATCAGGCCCTTGTTAAAAGTAGAACTATTTTCAGGACAGCCTTGTTGCTTTTTACTTAGATTTTCAAAATGTATTTGGTTTGATTACCTAATTGCCTTAAGACTATGTATGCTATTTCTTTATAGTGAGCTTTCCACTGTCATTATTTGTAAAGTAAATGATCTTTGAATACCTGTGATAGAAATAGAGAGATAGAGTAATCATCACCTGAAAGAGCAACATGATATCCAAGACCTACATAGCTTAATTAGATTTTAGAAAAGTATACCACTGAGCTAAAAGCAAGAAAATTGCAATGTGCTCTGTAGTCATAAAGTATACTTCTCAATACACCAAGTAGAGATATCACAATTGCAGACAGAAAGAAAATAAGCACAGAATGAATATTATTAAAGAGCCATATTGTGTCCTCCTGTCTTCAGTCATTTATATAAGCGGACATGACTGACAAAACATGTTTTGCTGCTTAAAAGAAAAAAACAATAATAATGTAATACTGTTAGCGTGACCATTTAAATATTGCACAATATTGATTAAGCTGTTAGTCAGTGTCTACAAAAACCATCCACATAATGGCTCATCAATTGTACAGATCTGCAAGTCTTCATAAAGTTATTGACAGGAGCTATAGCATACAGTTTTTACGTGACGTAAAATGTCTTCCCAATTGAAAGCTTCATCTGGTGCTGTGTGTGATCCAGAATGATGATGTAAATCTATTCTAATCTAGTTTAATCTTCTTGCTCCTTTCATATTTTTCAACCATCAGTGCATGGTATACTGCATATATTGATTTAATTAAACAATGGAAACTGATAAAAAGCATCACCAAAATAATTTTTAAATGCAAAGTGATAATTTTAAAAGTACATTTAAATAAGGTAAGACTACTTTTTGTTATCTTCATCTCTAGTATGTCCTTATAACCCAAATTATGAATTAACAGAGGATAGAATAGCTGCTAGCCAATCATATAGAGCCTGATTCATTAAGGAAAGTAAAGCAAAAAAAAATGAGTAACTTGAAACCTTGGCAAAACCATGTTGTTTTGGAGGGGGAGGTACATTTAAAATGTGAGGACAGATTTATAATTGGGGTACAGCATGTCCTAGATCAATTTTTAATGTCAGTTCAAAATAAAGCTATCAAGTATTTGTGTGCTAGATGAAAAAGCAGATAGTATTTTCCTTATGTGCAAAATAATAAACTTATTTGTACCCCTTGCATTGTAACATGGTTTGTCCAGGATAAAACCTAATTGTTTGCTTTACTTTCCTTAATGAATCAGGCCCCAAATCAGATTGTTCGCAGGAGCACAGATTATTTCGGATGATGTACGTGCTCATCTTTTTTATTAGCGTTTAATTATGTGTGCAATCCATTACTCTAAACAGATCAATAATCTTTCTGCACAAATCTATCCTTCTGTTTTCCTGTAAAAACAGTATTCAGAGATAAAAGAAAAGAAAAGACAAGTGCACACAGCCTTACTCTTGCAGATTAATTAATTTCTCTGAAAAATGTATGGCATGAAAAGTCCCTAAACAAAATAAATAATGTCAACTATGCAGAGAGAAAGTAAGAACCTAAAACTAAGTTGCAATATTGTGATCAATATCAAATTTGGGTACAATCAGATTCAGAGTTTCAGATTTTGAGCTGTTAAACTTATATCAAGATATTTACTGATCTAATTTGTTGGCACATAATTCAGCTTTAACTGAAGTGATGCCTCGTAAACAAGAGAAAGCCCCACCCACTTCTCAGCAATCAATTAAGGCAGTCCTAGAAAAAGATAGTGCGCGTTCTAAACGAACTGCAGATTCTACAGATGAGGGCTCAGATTCAGACGGAACCTATGTCCTTCCCACCCCACTTACAGCTAGCGAAGTTGTAGCCATAGTCACTAAAACTAAATGAAATGAAAGCGATTGTTTCAGAACTCCGCTCCGAAATCGTTGAACATTGAACTCGTACTGGCACTGTTGAAAACCAACTAGATGCAATCTGTCGCCATCAACAATCTACAGACACAGAGATTGCAGAGATGAGAGCAGAAATGGATGCCTTTAAAGACCACCTTGAAAACCTAGAGAACCGTAACCGACGCAACAACATTAGACTTAAGAACGTTCCTGAAACTGTCATGCAAGAGACTCTACTGCAATATTTGGAAGGTCTGTTACTACACTTATTACTGGATATCTCTAAAGACATGCTTCTCCTAGACAGAGCACACAGAGCTTTTAAACCTCATACTAACCCAGATCAACCACCCAGAGATGTGATCATTCGCTTCCATTATTTCAAACCAAATATTGGCCTCATCTCGTAATACTTCTGCTATCTCATATGCCGGTTCTCAAATACAACTATATCAAGATCTGGCCCCCTCCATGCCTCGGAAATACAGAAACTTAATGAACATTAGGAAGACCTTACCTGACCCTCCTCCAGACCAGATTTCCACTGCCTCTAATTCACAACCTAACATACCTGCTCCCACTTGAGAATGGCAACAAATCTGAAATCTTCAGGTGACCTTACTGCAAACTCTCTAACAATTTGGCTATAAGACACAGGTTTAATATATAGCTCACATAAAGATTATATATATATATATATATATATATATATATATATATATATACACATTTCTGTTTATGATCACTCTTAGGTTCCCTACTTAATAGTTGTTTCAACTTAGACCTATATTCTTATAAAGTTGCCCCTCTCGCAAACCTCTCGACCCTCACTTACCTCATGTGTGGGGAGGGTCCTGGGATCCCATTGAGGGTTCCGATTTATCCAATATTTTTCAGTTACATTTCTTAAACTTATGAGTTGTTTAATTTATTACACTACATGCCTAGCAATTCTTTCTCAAGTTAAGGGCTCAGATTAAATATTGTTGTTTTTTTTATTATTATTTATTCATTTTTTGTTTGTTTATAAGTTAAATGCAATGCACTTGTTACATGTTTTTTTATTTTAAATTGTACTTATACACAATTGTTCTCTCATTCTCTCTCTAGCTTCATTTCTTCACATGTGCCTATGCTCCACACACGCCCAACCACTAACCCCCGCTCAAAGGAGAGTGCTCTCACAGCACCGTCTCTTTTTCCACATCGACCCTATGTTTGCATAAAACCAGTGTCCAAATCCTCATCTCCCTCTAGACCTCCCTTCGTGTTCTTACCCTGTACCACACCTCTTCGCTTCCCCTCCTTGCGAATACATATTACTGAAAATCCTATCTTGAGCCTCGCCAACTTGACAAAATACCCACCATGAAACTGAAAATCCTATCCCTCAATGTTAATTACATTAATTCTCCGACAAAACACATTATGGCACTACAATATTTCAGACAAAAAAAACCTGACATTATATTTTTACAAGAAACTCCCTTCACCACACCTCATCTATCACTAGCTACTAAACAACATCCACACATTTGCTACTCCACATCTGCTGCTAAACATAGAGGCACAACTATATTGATTCATAATATAGTCCCACTTACGATCATATCTGAGATCTCAGACATCCAAGGCCGATATATAATATTCATGGGCACACTAGAATACGCTCCAATTGTTCTGATTTCAGTCTATGCCCCTAATGTGCAGCAGGGTGCTTTTTACAACGAGTTTTTCCAGCATCTTCTCCAGGCACACCCGGGTATGATAATTATGGGGGGGACTCTAATGGTATCCTAGACCCTCACTTGACCACTCTACAACTAAACACATCTCTCCAGGCCATCTGACAGAGTCACGCAAACTACTATTGCAACTTACCCTACACAACCTATACAATGCCTGACGGGTTATGTACCCTACAGCAAGAGATTACACACACTTCTCTGCTCCCCATAATCTTTATTCTCGTATAGATTTCTTTTCTGTGGATCACAACACCACACAGGCACTTCTCGGGCTTTAGATTCTACCCATGTCTTGGAGCGATCACTCAGCAATTGAGCTTGAAATGCAAACTTCCCTCCCTTCTTGTGCTCGTCCTAAGGGGCGCCTCAATGAATCACTAGCTCTTAACAATGAAAATGTTTTTGAGGCCACCAATGATTAAAAGATTGTGTCACTCATAATGCTACTCTGGAGATTCCACAAGCAATACTTTGGGAGACACATAAAGCTACTCTGTGTAGTGTCCTGATTAAATTGGCAACAGCCCGCAAAGATGCGGAAAAAGACCGTATTAAAATTCTTGAAAATCAAATAACTGATATTACCACCCAGCATCACCAATATCCCAAAAAACGTACAAAAAGTTACTCTCCTTAAAAGGTCAATTGAATGAAATACTCTCTAAAGCAGCAGCTACCACCCTTCAATGGGTTCGTCAACAATTTTACGAAAGAGGAAACAAGGCAGACACTATCCTTGCACACAAACTTAAGATGCACCGCTCTAAAATCTAAAGATGATATCGAGATTTTTATGCTACGCTATGAAATCTCTCATCAACTACTATCCGCGCAACTGAAAAATGACAGAAACAAATATCTCCATACATGTCATCTCCCCAAACTTTCAGAAGCATAACTGGAATCCCTTTAAACAAATATTACATCAGTAGAAATAGTACACAAATCAAATCTGTCAAGAGGCGTTCAGTTCCTGATCCCGATGGCTTCACTGCAATTTATTATAAGAAATTTCGAGCTTCCCTGATACCCATGCTCCTAGCGTTGTTCAATACCATACTCTCCAGTGAAAACTTTGATGGGGCTACTACTAGAGCAGGGATAGTAGTGATACCCAAACTAGATTGAGATCCTACAAATGCAGGCAACTACAGAACAATATCATTACTAAATGTAGACTTGAAATTATTTGCAAAAATTTGAGCCAATAGATTGGGCAAAGTATTGCGCTCACTAGTACACACAGGCCAAGTAGGCTGTGTACCCACCCGACAGACTTTAAATAATACCAGAAGACTTATCGATCTTATTCACTATGCTAACCGTTCTGCCCTTCCTGCACTGGTGGTGGCCTTAGATGCTGAAAAAGCATGCCAATTACGCAGCAAACACTGGTATGCATGGGGATCCAGGGGGGCTAGATCCCCTTGCCCATCTCATGGCATCTCAGCCTTATACTATAATCCTCCTGTGGTCCTGATGAATGGCTATACATCCTTGCCTTTCTCAATCTAAAACGGCACCCGCCAGGGCTGCCCTCTCTCGCCCTTTCTTTTCGCCCTGATCATGGAGTCCCTAGTGGCCTAAGTCCGACTTAACTCGGGTATTTCTGGGATCAAAATATCTACACACGAACATAAGATTGCTCTTTTCGCAGATGATGTCATTCTGACTGCATCCAACCCCCTCATATCTCTTCCTAACTTATTCAAAGAAATAAAAAATTACAGCTCACTTTGCAATTATAAAATAACTACAGATAAATCTGAAGTATTAAACTTGAATATGACACTAAATTCCTTCCAAACACTTAAAATAAATGATCAATTCCGCTGGAAAACATGGAAACTTAAATATTTAGGAATCTATCTCACGAAAACATACTCTCAACTCTATGCAGCCAACATCCCCCGTCTTTTAGATTACATTAACTCAGGCATCAGCCATTGGACTAAACACCTTATATTTTGGTTTGGCCGCATCGCCACTATCAAGATGAATATCCTCCCTAGACTACTATATATTTGGCAAACAGTACCTATACACATACACGCCCATAATATGACTAATACCTGGAAGGTGAGTGCATCTGATTTTATCTGCATTTTAATGGTGTTTAAAGCATATAGGTCAGTGTAGAACCTGCATATAATGAGATGCCCTTGATGCTGGGATGCAGGCTTAAATGTTTTGATCAAAATATGAACTAATACCTTATGTTTTCATTTTGCTAGATACACAGAGATATGGAGTGTAAAGAATAAGTGCTGACAACTGTTATTTCTGTTTTGTACCCTTGATGGCTACCAATTAAACACCTACCTCACTTTTCCCTCTCTCTTTGAACCTTCATCTTAGTTTGTCTCCCCACAACTTTACTCAGAGATATCATCTAACATTTAATATTTTGTCTCTATGTTTTGATATTTACCGATGTCATACCTATATAATTATTGGTTTATTTATATTGTATTTTTGCCTTTGAAAATACTATAAAATATTATTACAAAAAAAAACTTATATCAAGAAATATATTGAAAATCACTAATTTATAAAAGGTTGGGGAACAAGGTCTTGTTTAAATTTAGTGCCAGGATGACACCATCTGCAAACAGAGAGAAGACAATGCTATTTTACAAAAATTCAGGTCCTGGTAAACCAATTTTTCAAGATGCAAACAACAAAGGGGATAGAAACATGGGCATAGCGTGGGTGAAGCAGGAGCTCCAGGTGACAGAGGGTGGGTACTGGCAGATTAAACAATTATGCAGAAATGAAGCGTCATTTGCATACACAGCATGTTGGGGGTGACAGCGAGACTGCACCTATTGCTGTGAGCAACTGGCCGAACGGTTCACCCAGAGGGTGGCAACTCTTCCTGTGCACAGGAGTACAGTGCACATGCTCGCCCCCTGACCTCTGCTCCTTCTCCACCTCCTTCCTAAGTACCTCTGCTCCTCTTCTTATTTCCCTCACTGTTAATCTATTTGCATGTATCCCTCTCCCTCTGTGTATATGTCTATTACCCCCTGTTTCTCTCTACTCCTGTGGGTTTTCCTCTCTGTGTACCTATCTCCCTCCATGTGTGCTTCAGTACCCCCTGTGTGTCCTCTTTGTGTGTGCCTTTGCCCTTCTCCCTCTATGTGTGTATTTGTATAATTTTGTATCTACACTTCTGTACTCCCACCTATCTGTCTTTGCTGTTCTCCCTTTGTGTATATGTGTCTCTGTATTGTGGGTGACTTTCTTTCTGTCTCCCTTTATTCCTTTTACTTTATCTATCCTCACCAACCTTCTTCTACCATGTCGTCCACCACCTACTTTTCCCCTGTGCTCCTTGCAAGCCAACTCTACCTCTTCCCTACACCTTCTCCCACCCCTCAACCCCTTCCTTCCTCCTCCCCTTTTGCTGAAGTCACTTGTGTCCTATTGGCTGTCGTTTGGATGTGACATGGACCAACTTGAGGATGGCAGGTAAGCGCAATCTTCTGATTGTAATACTTTTCCTATTACCCTGTTATCGCCGGTGGTAAGATTCACAGCTTTCACTAGTGAAAGACCCCCAAATGTGATCTGCACTAAAATTATGACAGTATATGTACCAATGCAATACCTAGTCTGTTAACAGATAATATATTAAAATAATTTAATCATTTAATGAAACGTTTTATTCATTGAATAAAGCAGTTTAATGTATAAAGGATTTAAAATATTTTTACATTTTTAAAAAAATAAATTTTATCTATTTTTTTCTTTTTTTTAAATGGGTCTTTTCATGTAAAAAATGGTCCCTATATATTTTAACTGGATCTCTTGCTTTTAACAGAAATAAAATGAATAAAGCTACATGGCTATTTTAATAATGCTAGTTTAGACAAGCCATATCAAAAATATTTTGCTATAAAACCAGAAATAATCACTAAATCCTTTTATTTAAAAAAATAAACTAGTTATTGTGACGTATCTTATTTTAGTAGAGTAAGACCTTAAAATATCAGACTTGCGAATACATAGCACTTTTACTTTTGTATAGCAATGCAAGCTTCACACATGGACTCCACTTCCCTGCACTGCTCCTGAGAATCTACAGAGATGAAGCAGGCAGGCCAGAATACAAGTTACAAGGTAGGTGGGTCTTCAGTCCCTTACACTTTATCTTTATCAGTGCCTCTGACTTTTCAGTGTTTGGAACTGCAAAGCACAGCTTATCCTGCCAGAAAGCTAGCTGGAACTTGTCGTTCCAAAATAACTGGAGAGCTAAAGGTTACACTTGTACACAACCAGCCACATAATACATTAACACTATTTTATTGTTACCTACACATGCATTCCCTCAGTAGGCTCCTCACGCCGCAGTCTGACACTTCCCCTGCTGCTTTTTTCACTTTAACTTGCGTCCACATAAAGGCCCAGTGGCGCACGCAGGGGGGGTTTCTGAGTCTCCAGAAACCCCCCCCCTGCGCTAAGTGCCCACCATAGCGGTACTGTCCTATACAGCAGCCGCGGCGCTGTCAAAGAAGCGTCCGCGGAGGTGCTTCTTTGACAGCGCCGCGGCTGCTGTATAGGACAGTGCCGCTATGGTGGGCGCATGCGCAGCAGCTCTCTCGCCTGTTTTTTTTGTTTGTTTGTTTTGGGTCAGGGGGGGAAACCCCCCCCTGACAATCCTGCGAGTGCCCCTAAAGCTATACCCCTCTCTTGACACCATATGCTGGCCACGCCCCCTATCTAATCAGAGGGGGTTAGGCACCACAGCATGTTCTTGTTCTGGGCACTATGGTTCCATGCTACGCCTCTGGACAGGAGAAATCCCTGAAGGACCTTTGGACGCTCAATTTACATAGACTATACACAAGACACATATTTATTAGAGTTTTGTAAACTTTTGGATCTAACTAAATACAGGATATTACTGTTACAAAAGACACTGGGAGGTCCGAAAGCTTCAGGCTCTTAAACATGTATTCACCATTCAGGTTGTCATTAGCTTTCTGAGCAACCAGTGCTAAGAGAAGGAAAATATGTTTCCTGCAAGAGGAGGACATTAACCCATAGTTAATAATCTAAGAATGTCATATGCTTTTTAAAAGAAATAGTGAAGCCATTTGCTTTATGTGACTGGGTTCTCAGGTAAAAAGGATTTGGCAGTTGTCTGGGGGCCCCCAATCCCCCCAAATCAAAAGTACCTATTATGTAGAGAGGCAGCATGCACAACAGCAATATTTCCCCTTCAAATGGGATTTTTTAGCAATGAAGTACATTGATACAATATACTTCACTACTTATTTCAGAAGTTTATGAATGAAGTGCATTGAATAAATTCACTCCATTGCAGCTAAATTCCAATGCAAGTTACTAATGTAAAGGACAACTAAATGTAAAATTGTGAAGGTTGGTTTTCTCCTTTGGCTCGCTTTCACAGATTTTGGAGCAGTGGGGAATTGTGCACATATGGGGGTCAGTTGGAACAGTATCTATGTTGCTGGTTTTTGAAATACAAGATAAAATGTCACATAATCCAATTCATTTCACTTGAACATGCAGAGATATTTACATGTTCATACTCTCTACCACATTGTTACAGAAATTAGCTTAAAGGTAGCAGCCATCTGAATGATGCCTAGTGTTTCGTTCAAAATGATGGTTTCCACCTAGCAAACTCAAAAGTTAAACATAAATGAGATTAATAATCAGCAATAAAGAATCTGAAAATAAAAAAACACCTTTAATCAGTGGGCTGCTAGATCACAAACCACTTTTGTGGCTGCACAATGAATACAAAGTCCTATTTCTATTTCTGGGGTTCCCTCTTCATCCAGTTACTGTAATCTATATCTCTATAGGAAAGGAGTCTCCATAGCTCCTGCCTTGTGCAAATCAATCTCAGTGACCAGATCACCTGTCTTCAACCAGTCAGGGCTTGTAACTTCTCTCATCTACCTCCTATAGATCACACCACAGCTCCCCACTCACCTGTGTCATGAGCTCTCTCCAACATCTTCTCAGCTCCTCTCTGAACTGTTTTCTCATACCTCATGTCTCTTGTATGACACACAACCACTCTCTGAGGCCTGTACTAGGCTGCAAACACCAATTTAATCTTGTAGGGAGGTTCTCACATTCCAAAGCCAGAACAGGTGTAAAACTAGCACCCCCTAGCTTGCAACCACCAATAAGATATAATATACTATATAAAGTTTCCATTGTCATTAATACTGTCAAATGCATTGTGGAGGTCAAAATGTACTAACTTAAAAAACAGCTAAATGTAACATTATGAAAGTTGGCATATATGTAAAACTATTTTCCCTATGCAGCGTATTTCCTGTATGTCGGTAGAAGCCCTCTTTTTGTTTGAAATGGCTGGTAAAAGAGAACAGCTTGTGTTTGGATGCATATTTTAGATGTAGAATCATTTAAGACACATTCTTCTAGGGACTTTTATATGTATACAGATCTGCATCCATTGGTTTATAAATTAGCAAATATTTTCATACTTGTTTATTTTTAAGTTAGTTTACTGCTGCACAGGGACACACACAAGAATTATGAGCCCCCGACAATTTTTTTTATTATAGACCCACCTCTTCTTGAGAGAGATGAGCTTGAAAAATGTTACATCTCAATATCTAATATATAGGGCTAAATTTACTAAATGGTGGGTTTGAAAAGTGGAGATGTTGCCCATAGCAACCAATCAGATTCTAGCTGTCATCTATTTAGTTTATTCTACAAAATGATAGCTAGAATCTGATTGGTTGCTATAGGCAACATCTCCACTTTTTCAAACCTGCCATTTAGTAAATCTAGCCCATAGAGTTTCAAACAATAATTTGATCAAGTCTTGGGGCTATTGCAATAATAGCCACATAACACCAGTGATCATGACAACTCCTTCTCCCGCCAGACATGTTTGACCCCTGTGTCCTGCACGGCAGGTACAGATTTTGTTTTTGTGTCTCATTATATGTGAACTTTGTGAAGGATCATCATTCATCTGTCTTGAAAAATTATTACTTGAAAGTATTTATTCAAGTTGAGGAATACCCAAATGTGTAAAGAGGGAAACAAAATTGTATGTATCAATCTTTCATTGTTATTTACTTTTTTGGAATATTTGGTGGATATTCAGATTACAGACGCAGCTGCATACCCTAGTGGAGCACCTGATTTATAGTCTACTGTTGTTTGTATATGTTTGTTTTATCCACTACAGATTTGTGGTCAGGCTGCACCATGTTTTCACGTAGGGTTAATAGACAAGACTTAGTTGATGAAGTGTTTCAGGGAGTTCACTGCATTCAAAAGAGGTATGAGGAACATTTAGAACTTATGATGTTTAAACTTGAGAAAGTCCTCATTAAAGAAAACCATTTATGGTGGGAGATTGCATCCCTTGAGAAATACATAGCAGAACAAATTGTCCCAAAGGGACTATTATAAAAACAAGCCAGTTTTAAATATGCATCGAAAGTATTTAAAGAGGAATGGAATAAAATTTTATACACATGCTCCTTTTGCTTGATGCAGTTCATTTTGAAGGAAAGGAGAAAGGATTTAGTGGAATTGGAAGAAGAGATAGAGGAATACAATAAGATGCTGGATCATTTCAAGGATTTACAAGAATATAGATCCATTGAGGTTACTATAGAGAGAAGGATTCAAAAAGACTCAAGTGACACTATTGCTAGAAAAAGAAAAAAAATTCAAAGAGATAGGGGGATGTTTTTGAAGAAAAAAAAGATTTGGATAATAGAATGAGAACGTCTTCCAATAAAGAGACACAGGATGCCATAAGAAATACGTATAATACCCATAACAGATACACAAATAACACACGATTGAGAAAAGATTTTCCTTTAAGGAAAAACAAAAGAAGTAGTGCTGGGGAAGCAAGGTTTATTGTCCCTGAACTAAGAGAAAAAAAGAAATGAAGAAAGACATCAACAGAGAAGTGGTAAGAGAGATAGAAGCACAAATCAATACAATTGGAATAAAAATCATAGGGAGGATAATGTGAGATATAGAAGAGATAAAGAAAATATTTCCCTCATTAAGTTCCAGGTCTTGGATGAATGGCCAGAGGATAAAGCAGGATCTTTCTTGGACACTTTTTAGGGAAAGCTTTAAGGAAACATCATTGGAGATGGAAAATAAGGTTAATGTAGTGAAAAAAAGAAAGAAGAGGGTTAGAAAAAGAGGGAGAGAAAGGATTATGAATCGCAAAGATGCCTATGGTAGAGTAAAGAATATTGAACCAATACATCCAATGTATTTAATTTAAGTTCTGTAGTGTTATCAAAAGAAGACCTATCTGTATTGGAGAAGGGATTGAAATTTGCCCCATTGAATGACATCAATGACTTTAATTTGTTCATTGATGTTCAAAAATTCATAAGGAAAATTACAGTGAAGAAGTTTTTCCATATGAAAGATGAAAATATAGAGAATAATATAATAGGGTCAATTCAACAAGAACAGAAGTTTAGAATAAAGTCTACATTTTTTCCTACACATGTGAAAGGCCAGTTCATTGATTCTTTTATCAAAATTGTAACGGAAGACATTAGAAAAATTAAAAGAATAAGAATTGGACATAGGAGACCTCATAATCTTACATTTAAAGAAAGAAAAGCTTTAGACAATCTGAAAACTAACCAACAGATTGTAATTAAACCGTCAGATAAAGGTGGAGAAGTAGTTGTTATGAATGTAAAGTACTATGTACAAGAAATTATGGGTCAATTGAATTTAGGTGATACATATAGGAAGTTGAAAAATGATCCCACGGACTCCATCATAGATGGCTTAAAGTCTCTTGTGACTAAATATGTGAATAATAGAGTATTAGAAAAACATATCTTAGATTTTATCATGGTTCCACATCCAAGGATCCTAGTTTTTTATACGTTGCCTAAAATTCATAAAGATAAATGTAAACCTTCAGGCAGACCTATTATCTTGGGAACAGGGTCAGCGACAGTTAATTTATCTGAAATTATAGATTATTATTTACAGCCGTTGGCCCAATTGAGTAAGTCATATCTACGAGATACTACATGTTTTTTGGAAAAATTGTCCAAAATTGACTGGCAGTCTAATTTGATAATGGTTACATCCAACATCAAATCTCTATATAACATCATTGCACATGATTTGGGTTGAGTACTATTTTCAAGGCCCTAGAAAATTTTACATATTCAGAAGGCCTTCAAAATTTCCTTAAAGATGGAATTACATTCATTTTATTTTTATCCCATAGTTATTTCAGATTTCAAGGGCAATATTATGCTCAGTGTGTGGGGACCGCAATGGAAACCAGGTTCGCCCCGAGTTATGCCAACATATTCATGACTCAATGGGAGGAGTCTTGGATATGGGAAGGGCATGACATCGGGGTGAGCCTGGTAGCCTTGTTCAGATACATTGATGATGTGTTTTTTATTTGGAAGGGAACTAATGAAGATCTTGGTTCTTTTTGTCAGCATCTAAACAACAATACCCTTAATATTGAATTGACTTTTCATTCTAGCAATGTCCAGGTCAATTTTTTGGACATTACTGTGTATGTCAAAGAAGGAAGTATTCAAACCAAGACATACAAGAAACCTACTGATAAGGCCAGCTATATCCAACTTGACAGTAATCACCATGGGATATGGCTGAATAGTATTCCATTATATCAAATGGCGAGAGTAAAAAGAAACTGCTCAAAATTTGAAGTATGTAAGACCCAGATTGAAGAGATGAAAACTGTATTTATATAAAAGAGGTATAACATTGATAAACTCAGTAAGGCAGAAGAAAAAGTTAGACTTATAGACAGACATTCTCTACTTACCTTGGATGTGAGTCCAAAAGAGAAAAAAAATCATCATGTAATTTTGAATGTGCGTTTATACCACAATATACGAAAGATCATAAACAGGTAGAGTGCATTATAAAAAAATATAGGGATTTATTAAGAAAAGATACCATCATAGGAGAAGCCATTCCGGAAAAACAGTTTTTATTTATAGAAAGGCCCCAATATTAGGGACACTCTAGTATGGCATAGCCTACCAGAAGACCCAAGGAGGTCTATAAGAACGGTGGGCTTCCACAGATGTGGCATGTGTGTAGGGTGCAAAACATGTAAATTGGTGAGGAATAAGACCATCCAGTTGGAAATCAATGATTTTAAATTTTCCATTGATCAATTTGTAACATGCAACAGCAAGAATGCTATTTACATCATACAATGTACATGCAATAAAATATATGTGGGAAAAAGCATGCATTCATTAAAAATAAGAATAAGGGAGCGTATTTATAATATAAGTAAGGGTTTGGAAACCCATTCTTTATCGAATAATTTTAAGAAAGTACATTCTTGCAAAGCAGAGCAAATCAAACATTTTTGGGGAATACAACTAATTGAAGAATCCTGGAAAAATAGAGACATAGCAAGCATGTTAGCTAGATCTGAAATGAGATGGATATATAAATTGAAATCATTGATGCCAACTGGATTGAACTCATATTTCAAAATCAAATGTTTTTTATGAGATATGAGATTGGTTTAAAGAAAATAACCTCAGTATGTTATTCAGGTGCATAAAGGCTAACAATTTTCAACAGTATACATGCTTTATTTTGCTCATATCATGTAAAGGATAGGTAATCACCTGCCACATATGAGAGTGGTTTAAAGAAAATAGCCCCATATGATGTATAGGATAGGTAATTATCTGCCACATATGAGATTGGTGTGAAGCAAATAACCCCAGTATATTTTACAGGTGTACATAAGATGACGATTTTTTTTCCATCTGTAATAAGTCTTAATTTGTTTACCATTTGTTTAAGATATGTTATTACCTGCCACATTGATCGTTGAGGTTTTCTATTTTTGAGGCAATGTGGAAGCAATAAGCCCTGTTTGAGAAAAGAAGGAATATCAATATATGTTTCGATCATCACATAGGAAAGTGTTGTCAGTGAACAATATAGTTGTATGTAACCAAGCCTCATTTTGAAAATAGTTTGTGCACAGACGATACCAGTAGTGCACGAACTGGAAGTGAGTAAATGGGTCAGCGATATACAATGGGATAGGATATATAAAGAGGAGTTGGGAACACATATGGAATAAGCCTTGATAAAGACACGAGCATCAGGTTGAAACGCGTAGGAGGTAGTGAACACTCTAGACCGGCAGACTTGTTTGTGCAGCTGTACCTGGATTGGAACATTTCTTTTCGGTTGGACCTTTATATATATTGTTACACATGGACTTCTGGTATGAGTACATCCATATGTTATGTCGAATGGATTTTTTATAAGTTGAGTTGCAACATGTTTTTAGTCTTTTATTAAAGCAGTTCAGTTTTTATCTGGTTAATGCACTAGATTTTGTTATTTCTTTTGTGATGCATGACTTTGGACATGGATGAGATATCCTAATCAAGGGAATCCATGAGAGAGGGACATCTAAAGAAACTTTGAGAAGGTGTGTGATCTTGCAAGTGTTTGTAAGCATACATCCTGAGGGGGCTTATTGGATACCGATATCACATTAGTGTTTTCCTCCTTATTAGTTCAACACAGAAACAAGGTTACATCATCTGTCAAGTGGTGGTGGACTATATGATATACCTTACATGACAAATTGCACTATGTTGTATTTTGTTTTTGTTTTTGTGTCTCATTATATGTGAGCTTTGTGAAATATCATCATTCATCTGTCTTGAAAAATTATTACTTGAAAGTGTTTATTCAAGTTGAGGTATACCCGAATGCGTAAAGAGGGGAGCGCAAGTGTACGTATCAATCTTTCATTGTTATTTACGTTTTTGGAATATTTAGTGGATATTCAGATCACAGACGCAGCTGCATACCCTAGTGGAGCACCTGATATATAATCTACTGTTGTTTTTATATTATTTATAATTAATACTGATATGTATGAAATTACTGCAGTAGGGGGTTACTGATTATGTATGTGTAATTTATTATGACGTGGCTATTTATTTATGCTTTTCTTTCTTTTTTTGATAATTCATTAAAGGTTTAATATTAAATTGATGCGTGGGGCTGCAGAAGCCTTGAGAGAGCTCCTCCCCCCTCCCGCTGGAAGGCATAACTGATGAAACCCCCACGTGTCACAGGCAGATCAGCAGGAATGCTGCAGGATGAGTGGGGGGATGTTGCTGATTATGGAGAGGAAATGGCAGGACATGCTGGCAGGGAGTGGGGGGGGGTGGTTTGCTGCCAGGAGCTGACATTGGGATAAGGTACAGGCAAAAGGGTAGAGAACGGTGGGGAAGCAGAGGGAAAACAGCAAGGGACAACGAAGGGGAGAGAATTAGAGAAATTGGGAAAACAAAAAGCAGGCTGAAAATGAGGGTAAAGAAAGAGGAATAAAGTTGATGAGGAAAAATGGATAAATGAAAACAAAGAAAAGTAAGAAAGAACTGTGAAGCACTGAGCCTGTCCTGTGTGACATGTTCCCTAGATTTCCAGCTGAGGAAGAGGTTCCAGAATGCATTACCCAGGATTTATACTAACTGCTAGTATACTCCCCTTTAAGGTCCCATTGGCTGAAATTTGCAGTGAACTTACGACCTAATGGTAAGCATGAACATTAACTCTATCTTCTGAGTTTAGGGGCATTCAGCTTATGGCTTCACTTTTCATAAGCATGTTACATACTGTTTATTCTATATAAACCAGAAGTAGTATAAAATCATAATTAACTGAACATAGGTATAATGTCTTTAAATACTCATGATTTCTAAGTATAAACTTACAAAATCCGGGTCATAGGAGCAGTGACAACTGCATCCTATATATAAAGTGAAGGAAAAAAAAAAGTAAATTGTACTATGCAATTCGCATTGGAAAACAGGGACATATCAAGTGCAATATTTTTAGGGGCAAATTATTAAAAACTGAGACTATTCCTATAGATTTAAAACAGTTTGCAACCATATGTTTGCTTCACTTAACTTGATGAATTTATATATGGCATTTTTAGAGACATCTAACACTGCAACTTTTCAAAATCTTTCATTTAAATATATATTCAAAGATTAATCCTAGCTAAAATAGTACACCGTGAAGGTATTAGTTTTATATGTGAAGTTAGAACAAGCAGATCTGTCCTAAATTATATGTCACTCTGAAAGGAATTATTATCATTAAGTGCTGTACAATAGTACAAGATAATTAAGCTTCTGAGCAATGTAAGAATGACATCATCTAGATCCTCAATTATCTCCATCTAAATTCAAGACATTTAACTTGGAGCAAGTTATTTTCCCAATCAACTAATGAATATTCTGCAAACTATACATCATTCCAGTTCTTAGTTGAGATTTTTTTATGCATATTGTATATGCTATGCATTTGACTTTTCATAACAGTGAATTTGTTGAAAATTAGACTAAATTTTTTTTAAAAAAAGAAAATATCTGTCTGCCTTCCAATAATTCTCAACCTGTGCATATATTACCAAAAAAGAGATACATAACTTTCCAACTGTGGTTTTTTTAACAAAATATAGTAATAAATACTTCCTTGAGTGGTGTTAAGAGTATTTTCTAAGACTCCAGAATTCAGAAAGTGGTCAGAGGCGGGGCTTGATTGCGCGATTTGCGATGAATTGTGGCCCCACCCTTGCTGCGAGATGAAAATCATATCATGTTTTCAAGTTCTATCAGTATTATTCTTTTCACTACGGAAGTGGGTTGACTCCGCAATGGTTTCCTGCTTGTCCTGGAGTCACGAATTTCGGGAATCTACCTAGATGTTCCAGGAAGGTAGGCAAGTATGAGTAAAATGATAAATAGTGCTTTGTGAATCAACTGTACGGTTATCTAAGACCTTTTGATTTTTCCTGGCATTGTTAATGGTATTTTGATTCAAGATCTTAGACCAAACCATAGCTAAATCCATTTTTTAGCATTTCTCTAACCAGCCATGTTTGAACCACCAAGTTTTCTTACTTGTAAAAAAGTAAACTATGCGTGTGATGTATTTATACTTTGCTATGTTGCACCACAATCTGTTACTAGTGGATTGTTACATGGGAGTCATTCATTATTGGCAAGTAAAAATAGTTGTGAGTTGGTACAAAGCTATCTGAATCTACTCGCAAATTCAATGAAGTTTTCAATTAATATTGCTGTCATTATAATGTGACTAATTTAACTTGCAATTTTTAGGAGTTATTGTTAAATGTGAACTTACATATTGCTTTCTATTTAATTAACATCAGGGAATAATTATTTCTTAGGTTTGTAATTATCATGATTCATTTTCCTAAAATTGTAGCTAATTATATTTATGATTTCACCTTGTACTGTGTTTCATTAATGTGTTTAAGATTTCAGCATAAATACCTGAAACAAGATGCATTCCTATTAATTGGATATATATCATTAATTCCATGATTGGATTAATTCCTAACAGACTTGCAAGTGTTACCACCATTTAGTTATCAACAATGTGATTTGATAGTATCTTGGGAAAAGGTAATGTCATACAGGACAGACGCTAATATTGAACAGCTAATTCCCTCCATACCACAACATAAAGTTTGAGGCCGTATGAGATGAATGTCTTAACTATGGCCATAGGAGTCATGTGTACAATCCAAGAATGTTAATAACCTCTCTTCTCTTATATTACACCATTTATGTACAACATTATTTTTGAAGATATTTTTTAACTAATCTTCTATGGTAAATTCAGAGAAATATTGGAATGTCCTATTTATGTATTGACCGGTCTGTATTTGAAGTACATAATGCACTGGCACGTATGCTTGTATGTACAGATATTCATATTAATCATAATGATAAGATGTGGATATTAGTCGCTATAGATATAAGTTATACATTTATATGTTATTGTTAATGTATTAAAGTCCTGCATTAATCTCAAAATGCACTTTTTAAAATATGTACTTTAGCCGGATACGTTTTTTTAATTTATTATTTTTCTATTTCATTTAGTTTATGTTTATATTTTTATTTTTATTTTTTAGACTTATTTTTATATTATATATGCATAAAGAGACAACTTTTGTACCTCATACATTTTGTGTATATATACCTATATTGCTATGTAATTTTGATTATACTACATGATGTGTAAATATTCTGTTTTGAATATATTCTTGAATATTATGTATTAAGATTATGGTCCTATTATGTATCTGAATAAGCTTTAGGTCAAAACAATTGGTTTCCATTGTCAACTTAAACTAGAGATGCTCACTGACCCCCGTGTTTTGGTTTTGGTTTAGGTTTTGGATCTGGATTACAGTCGTGTTTTGGTTTTGGTTTTGGTTTTGCCAAACCATCATTGCGTGTTTTGGTTTTGTTTGGTTTTGTTTTGCCATTTTTGAAAAAAATACAATTATTTTGGTCTAAAATAACCTAATTTAGTGCTCCACCAGTTTCTTGGATAAGTGAGGAAATTCTAAAGCTAATAAATTATGAAAAAAACTGTTTAATCCCTGGTAGGCCGTCCTTAATTCGAACACTTGCCTGCAAATTATACAGACAAACCTGGTTGTCTACCTCCTCCATCTTTGATTATTGGCAATGTAGCCATTGTTTTTGGTGTATATTACACCCTCCACTTGTAATTGAATAGAAAAAAAGCAGCCTGCATAGACTATAGAAATAGAAAGTAAAAATAAATGGACCAAGGTAGTTTGGTGGCTATCTATGCCCCCCCCTCCACTTGTAGTTGAATAGAAAAAAAGCAGCCTGCATAGACTGTAGAATTAGAAAGTAAAAATAAATGGACCAAGGTAGTTTGGTGGCAATCTATGCCCCCACCCCGCCCTCCACTTGTAATTGAATAGAAAAAAGCAGCCTGCATAGACTGTAGAATTAGAAAGTAAAAATAAATGGACCAAGGTAGTTTGGGGGCTATCTATGCCCCCCCCCCGCCCTCCACTTGTAGTTGAATAGAAAAAAAGCAGCCTGCATAGACTGTAGAATTAGAATGTAAAAATAAATGGACCAAGGTAGTTTGGTATCTGTCTGCATCAGATTCCCTCTCCACTAGGAGTATAATAGAAAACTATTCAGCCATTATAGAGTCTAGAATATAAATAGAAATTGAGAAAGGCAATTTGGTGTCTGTCTGCATCATAATCATCAACATCCCCATTAGTGCCCTCGTCGCCTACACAAATCTCCCCCTCATCCTCTTCTAATTCAAAGTGGCATCTTCGATTGGTGTATCACCGGCTACACTTGGGCTGTTAAGGCACACATCAGCAGAACCCTCTGAAAGGAACCTTCTTTATGGGTACACTGTCACTAACAGAATGCTCACAATTAGACATACCACTGGTGGATGGACTCTCCACAGGGATTGGTGTAATTTCCGATTCAGAGCATACATTATCCTCTAATGCCTTACTATTTTCTTGCATTTGGCTTTCACGCATAACAGTACTTGTGCACCACTTTTAGACTCCAAATTACTTGGTTTTGCTTGGTCACGAGTGTCCGTACAAGAAGAAGGCTCAGTAACATTTTTGGATCTGCCACTAATAGAGAAAGGCGAAGGCCTCATTCTTTCTTTGCAACTGCGTGTGTAGAATGGTATGTTGGCAATTTTTTTTTATCCGCACTTAACTTTTCCTCAGTTACATTTCTTTTTCGCTTCAACACAGTAATTTTTTTTTGGGTGTTTGTTTTTTTCCCACATTTAAAAAGACTATGTACTTTTACATCGCCTTTCCCAGATGACGTACTGGGAACACTACCATCAGGACTGGTGAAAGAACCTAGTTGCTGATTCTGCTCATATGTGGACGGCTTTGGATCCATTTTAATGAGCCCAAACCACTTGTAGTGCAAAAAATTGTAGAAATACTGCTGCCAAATAGGACTTTAGTTTTGACAGCCAGAAAAATTAATGCAATAGAATGGGGGACACCCCACAAGCACTTGGGAGTGCTAAATATATTTTTTTGACACTGCTGCCAAATAGGACTTTAGTTTTGACAGCCAGAAAAATTAATGCAAAAGAATGGGGGACGCCCCAAAAGCACGTGGAGTGCCAGAAACTGGAAAAAAAACCCTACTCTATCCTCCTCTTACTGCTGTAACAACTGGTATTAAGATTAGAATGGTATTGAATAGAAACAATAATGTGTCCAATTACTGATCTGTCCCTGCGCTGATATAGCCAGTGTGACCTAATCCTGCTTTCTCCCTCTGTCAAATGGCGATGGATTGCTGTGGGGGCTGGTATTTATGCTTTTCAAATCTCGCGAGAACCGAGCTCAGAAAACGAATACGTGACGATGACGTTTTGCCTCTATTTCGAATCCGAACGGACGGGTGAGTATCGAGCGTGCTCGGCTCTATACTCGGATAGGCTGAATTCGGACGAATTCGGATCTCGGGGAACCGAGCCCGCCCATCTCTAACTTAAACATAGTATAAAAGATAACCATATATGCCCCAGAACAATTTGACACACAGCAAATTCTATCTTGCATGATTCATCCAATGAGGAATGAGAGATAGCTATTTAACTCAATTATCCTTGATAAAGTCTCCACTATGAGATGAAACGCGTTGGGTAGGTACACTACTTTGATCCTCTACAATTCCCGTAGACAGGAAGTGATGTACGTGCGTTCCACAGTGGAACACACGCTATCCGACAGCTTCCACCTGGCACAGCAAGAGACACAAGAGACACTGCAGTTAAGGAATTCTTCTTCTTGTTACATTACTACACATATGGTGAGCCATTTATGTAAAATGGTTACCCTGCATGTGGCACAATATCTTCCGTTCATCTTGTACCCGCGGTATACCACGCTTGTTAATTGGGCAGCGATCAATTGTTGTGTTATTGGTTGAATACCTACAATCCTTATAGTGTGACTTAGTATTTATATTAATACCTGTTTGTTGTTTGATGTGTGTGATGATTTTTTAATGTATTAAAGTTTTTTATTCGACTTTTGAGCACCAGATTTATTAATACTAGATGATCATATGCCAGTACAATTTTGACAGATTCATATATGGTCATCCAACATATTATTTGTTCATCTCCAATTTGCATTAATTGGGAACTTTGACCCTAATGTCTGTTTTGTTTGAGGTTTGTGGACATCCTGCTTGCAGCAACTTATGAAATATATGGTTACACAACAAGAACTCACTGTAGAAATTCTCAAGAGACGATTATATCAAGCTTCCACTGGGACATTTTAGTACAATTGACCTCAAGATCAAGTCAGCAATGGTGATACATTCAATTTTTTTTTACTTCAAACTGATATTATTATTTGATGGGTCTTATGCAACAGTTGAATACATATTTGTTCATTATTTTTTGTGGATTAAGTATATTTTTCTTTGGGGACATTTATATATTTTTGTATTGACTAAGTCATAGACTGACACTAGATTCTCATATATATGTCGCATTCCTTAATATATATGCATTTATTTATGTCACAGGGCCAATTTGTTAACCAGGGTGTTTTTTTATTAGATAATCGATTCAAGAGGTGTTTTACATAGGTTTTCATTTCTTACAACTGTATTTTATCTATTTATAGTGATCAGTTTAATATGAGCGCGGATGGAACACCTTACATATTTTTAGACTTCTTTAAATATAGCATACAGATCACAGATTATCATCATTAGCATGTTAACTTACACCAGGCATATGGGACACAGAAATAAGACACCTCCTAAATGGTGTATCTTACAGATAGAGGTAAGTCAAAATTGCACGCACAGCAAAGGGTTAAATGAGGAATGAATGCTTTTTTGTCTGATATTCAGTTTGCAAACCAGTAGTTTACTATAAAACACATGTCGTTTTTTTAAAATTTGTTCTAAATAGCATGCGGTTTGCTGTAAACCCCTAAATTTTTAAAATTAGCAATATGTGTCCAAAACGTGTAGCATCTGATCATAGCATTATATTTTTGTATTTTAAATGTAGAAGTGACCAAGATCAGGTAGCAGTGTATGCCAATTTGGCAAACAAAACAAATTGGCTTTTGCTGTTCATTAAACATTTATGTATTGGATTCACACATGTTGCTATTGTTTTGGCCTGTACTTCACATCGCAAGCATTGCTTTAAGTATTAACAATATTGTAATAAGGTGAATAGATGCCACAGCTGTGCAGAAGATGAATTCATTATTTAACCAATTATCAACACTAGATGTGTGCTGCTATAAGAACCTACTAAAAGACCTAAGAATAATATAACATAATATAAATTACATAAGGTGATAACTATAACTTTCATTGGCAGACTAATAGATTCAATAAAATCAGATTTGTAGAATTGAAAAAAAATAATTATATCATTATATCTCGGTTCGGCCGTATCATAGTGATTAAAATTAACACTTTCACTAAACTTTTGTATTTGTGGCAAACCCTTCCAATACATGTCCCAGTCAAAATCTTTAAAACTTTTCAACAATGTCTCTCAAAGCTTATAGGGGCAAGTATAAAACTCAGAATGTGAATGTGAATTATGTACAAAAATGTACAAATAACGCAAAGATTGAGCCTTGCAGGGGCGCACGCAAGATTTTTAAGGGGGAACCCCCCACCCAAAAAAAAAGCAAGAGAGCTGCTGTGCATGCTCCGTTTCGGCAGCACTGTACTATGCAGCAGCCGCGGCACTGTCAAAGAAGTGTCCACGGCGGTGCTGTATACAATACACTGCTGTAAAGTACGGTGCCGCTATGTAGGAGCAATTCTTTAGCGGATGGGAGGGGTTTCTGGAGACCCAGAAACCTCCCCTGCATGCGCCCCTGCCTTGGGTGTCCCCAATCTCCTGTAATACTGTAAAGCAACATATATGATCCAATGTAATATTTGGCACCCGTCTTGTCATCATTGGCTATGGAAAACAATAATGGCAAACCTGTTATTCTCCTCTTGCTCTCTGCTGTGGAGTATACCTCTGATCCAAACCACAGTATCTAAATTAATCCTACTGTAATATTCTCACTTTCAATCTGGGACCGATGGAGCCAAATGTACCAAATGAGATCTCATCATCCATTAATAGTTCCCTTATGGAATAACACTGCTTTCACTCCACGATTAAACCACTTGGAATTTTATAGCTGGACAAATTATAGCAGAATTTTTGTGATGAATTCAGCTCCTCTACCATATTCCCTGACTACTGAGGGATCTGATCCCGATTTTCATTAACTCATAGTGTCTTTTTTCAATATTTGCAAATCTGACACTTCTATCAATCATTGAGTAAATCAGATGTCCCTAAACTATCCTCACCATTAGAGTCACTCTGCCACCATAACCCTTCATCAAATGGTTTGTTCTCTTCGATATTTCATTTAGAGATGTGCGCAGACCCCACTGTTTTGGTTTTGTTTCTGGTTTTGGTTCTAAAACATCCTTGTGTTTTGGTTCTGTTTCTGGTTTTGCCCAAAAATTGTGGAAGCCTTTGGTTCTGGATATGGATTTAATTTCTGGATCTAAATTTTGAAAAAATACATACACTGATGAGATTTAGAGCTGTTTTTGCTCCTATATGTATATTTATAGTATTAACATTTATTTTCAGTCATTTCCAGTCTATTTTCTAATGATCCCTTCACAACTGTCCAAATTTTCACCAATTTTGACTAAAGTCTACAGCGAGCTGTCTTATTGAAGAATTTTGTAACTTTGCCATCATTGCATTTGCTTTCTAAAATTCAATTAGAAAAATAATTAGACAGCCTATATGGTTCTTTAACTCCATCACATTGTGTAAATCTTCAGCCACCATTTCTCCATTTATACATGTATTTTTGCCAGTGACAAATTTTGTCCTCCTAATTTCTCTGAATGTGGACTTTCAATTGCATTGGCAAGACAGATATTTTTCGCACTTACACTTCAATAATATATATAAATTTATACATTCCATATTTATATACATTCCATATTTATATACATGGTTCTTCTGGACCACCTCCGCCGCAAGTTTCAGGCAGTCCCCTGGAAGACTGGTTCTTCAGCACTTCCCATAAGGAGGGAGCCTCTGACTACAAGGGGAGAGGGTAGCCCATAAAGAGTATATACCCAAACCCCATTCGAGCAAAAATATCAAAAGAACTGGCATTTTTGCACAGGCACCTCAGGCTCCAAACACCACCGGCCTTACGGCATCACACCAAGGAGACCCACCCTTTCCAGACATCCGGAACCAACCGCAATAGGTCAGATACTACACTTGAGCTTAGCCTAAAGGATGAATCAAGATTGAAACTTTAATATCTAAATGGAAATTATTTATTTACAAAACATTAACGATTCTCACAAAACTATGCAAAAAATCTAACATCAACAAATCAAAACCCTTTAGTAGAAAATATAGGATGTAGATAATTATACATGGTAAACTGGCAAATATATATGAGTCACCTGGTTTGATTCACAAGGGCAGTATTATGGCACATATTATTCACCAGATCTACCTTACCCGTACCACAAAAAAACACTTATAAGTAAAACAAGGTATTTAAAAGCTCCACTCTTTGCCTCCAGTGAATGCTCAGCCTATCGAGAAGTGCATAGTACTAGTTTTTGAATTTTTTATTATGGGTGCAGGCCACCTTCATCTATTTAATTTTATAAATATCTAAATCTAATCATTCATACTGCTATCCATCCAATGATCTCTGTCTGTTTCTGTAGCATCATTGTCTATGATGGATGCCCTATTATATTCCAAATTTACTGTGTCAGTAGTCTATGAAGCTTTAGTATGGGTGCAGGCTACCTTCATCTAGTTACTTTTATACATGTCTAACTCTATTGATACATACCACTATCCATCCAATGATGTCTGCCTGTTTCTGTAAAATGAGTGTCTATGATAGGCATCCTATTATGTTTCAAATTTATTGTGTCCGTAGTATTTGAAGCTTTTTAGTATGGGTGCAGGCCACCTTCATCTAGTTACTTTTATACATGTTTAACTCTATTCATACATACCACTGTCCATACAATGATCTCTGCCTGTTTCTTCTAGCATAAGTGTGTATGATGGGTGCTCTATTATGTTCCACATCTATTGTGTGTGTAGTCTATGAAGCTTTTTAGAAAGGGTTCAGGTCACCTTCATCTGTTTACTTTTGCACATGTCTAACTTTATTCATACATACCACTGTCCATCTTATAATCTCTGACTGTTTCTGTAGCATCAATATCTATTTTGTTCAAAATGTATTATGTGCGTAGTCTTTGAAGTTTTTTAGTATGGGTGCAGACCACCTTCGCCTTTCATCATCATCATCAACATTTATTTATACAATGCCACCAAATTACATACCATTTTACGATTGGCTACATATATACTTGCCTAAATAACTACTAATGCCATTGTCTATATAATGAACTCTGCTTCTTACTGTCTCACTCTTCATGATGCATGCGGTCTAATGTTCCAAATTTAGCGTGTGGGTAATGTTTCAACATTTTTAGACCTTATACTCCCTACACTACATTTGTTGTTTTTAAAAAATTTATCTGATGGGTTTGCTTCAGTTGGCGGCAATATTATACATACGGTCACTTAATTTTTAAAATGCCTAGATAAATCCTCGTATGCAAACACGCTTTTTGCCAATTAATATAGAAGTCACTGAATGACTCTTAACAACTTCACAAGTATTGATAAATACAAAAAAGTTTAGAACATAGTAGTTTTTTGGAGGGATTCTGCTGCTGACCATTACACATAAACACTCATTTTTTCCCACATAATACAGATATCACTGCCCTATAAAACATTACCTTCACTATAAAAAAATAACATTTTTAAAAGAAATAAATCGAATTGTTTTTGGGATTTTGCAGCTAATAGTCATACAGCAAAAGAACATTGTTTTTCGCCATTGAATACTAGTCAGTTCAGAATGATGTCTAACTCTATATAGTTCTGCATATGGAAACTTTGATCTGTAAAATTTTGTACCTCACTAATCTCTGGAGAATTAAACTGCATTAAAATAAATTATAATTAATGTAGTGAACATAGAGGAATTACAGTTATAGAGATTAAGCCATAAAATAATTGTTGGGAATAAGGCCTAAACATAACTGCAGTGGAAGTATGGTATATCAAATTAATCCATTGATAAATTGAGCTACTAAAATGTAAAGTCAGAGGGACTGTTGTGTGTTTACATAGTGATTCTGCCCACCTCTATTTAAAAAGATAACAACAACACTTTCAGGGTGTCACGTTTCAATTAGAGATGAGCGCACTCGGATTTCCTGATTCCGAGCCCACCCGAACGTTGCCGATCCGAGACGGATCCGAGACAGATCCGGGTATTGGCGCCAAATGAAAACTTGAAACCGAGGCTCGGAGTCATAATCCCGCTGTCGGATCTCGCGATACTCGGAACCTATAAATTCCCCGCTAGTCGCCGCCATCTTCACTCGGGCATTGATCAGGGTAGAGGGAGGGTGTGTTAGGTGGTCCTCTGTCCTGGTAGATCTCGTGCTGTGCTGTTTAGTTCTGTGCTGTGCTGTTTAGTTCTGTGCTGTGCTGTGCTGTGTTCTGCAGTATCAGTCCAGTGGTGCTGTGTGCTATGCTCTGTCAATTTTGAGTTCAGTGGTGCTGCTGGGTCCTGTGCTGTGTCCTGTTCAGTCCAGTGGTCCTGTGTCCTGTGCTCTGTGCTTCTAAAGGCATAGTTCTTATTTCCCCAATATTCCCAAGTGTTTAAAAAATTAAAAAAAGTTTTAAAAAAAAATACAAAAACTAATTAAATTTTTTTTTAATTACAACAAAATTTGCAAAACCAATCCTGCAGTATAAGCCCATTGGTACTGCGATATTACCAAGTTCACACATTCAGCAGTAAAAGTCGAGTGGTACTGCAATATTACAAAGTTCACACATTCAGCAGTATCAGTCCAGTGGTGTTGTGTGCTGTGCTCTGTCAATTTTGAGTTCAGTGGTGCTGCTGGGTCCTGTGCTGTGTCCTGTTCAGTCCAGTGGTGCTGTGTCCTGTGCTCTGTGCTTCTAAGGGCATAGTTATTTCCCCATTATTCCCAAGTGTTTAAAAAATTAAAAAAAGTTATAAAAAAAAATACAAAAAAAAAATACAAAAAAAAATTAATTACAACAAAATTTGCAAAACTAATCCTGCAGTATATGCCCATTGGTACTGCAATATTACCAAGTTCATTGATTCAGCAGTATAAGTCCAGTGGTACTGCTATACTGCTATTACAAAGTTCACTGATTCAGCAGTATAAGTCCAGTGGTACTGATATATTACAAGGTTCACTGATTTAGCAGTATAAGTCCAGTGGTACTGCTATTACAAAGTTCACTGATTCAGCAGTATAAGTCCAGTGGTACTGATATATTACAAAGTTCACTGATTCAGCAGTATAAGTCCAGTGGTACTGATATATTACCAAGTTCACTGATTCAGCAGTATAAGTCCAGTGGTACTGATATATTACAAAGTTCACTGATTCAGCAGTATAAGTCCAGTGGTACTCTACTGTGCCGCATATAATTTTTAAAGGCTTTGCCGAGTGTGTGTGGCTTAGGGGTACGCTCTCTTGTGCTACATATAATGGAAAACCAAAATTTGGAGTATAAAGTAGGGAAAGATCAAGACCCACTTCCTCCTAATGCTGAAGCTGCTGCCACTAGTCATGACATAGACGATGAAATGCCATCAACGTCGTCTGGCAAGCCCGATGCCCAATCTCCTAGTACAGGGCATGTAAAATCCAAAAAGCCCAAGTTCTCAAAAAATAGCAAAAAGAGAAACTTTAAAATCATCTGAGGTGAAACGTAAAGTTGGCAATATGCCATTTACGACATGTAGTGGCAAGGAACGGCTTAGGCCCTGGCCCGTGTTCATGACTAGTGGTCCAGCTTCACCCAAGGATCTAAGCCTTCCTCCTCCCCACCTACAAAAAATTTAAGAGAGTTATGCTGTCAGCAACAACAACAAAACAGCAAAGAACTCTGCCTTCTAAACAGATGACATCACAAATCCCCAAGGCGAGTCCAAGGGTGTTGGTGGTTGTGAAGCCTGACCTTCCCATCACTGTACGGGAAGAGGTGACTCCATCCAGTATTTGCAGCACGCCCTCTGCATATGCTGGAAGGATCACCCACAGTCCAGTTACAGATTTGGCTAATGAAGGTGTGAATGTTGTACACCGGGAGGAGGATATTGATGTAGCTGGCACTGAGGAGGATGTTGATGATTATGATGCAGACAGATACCAAATTGCCATTCTCAATTTCTATTTATATTCTAGATTATATAACGGCTGAATAGTTTTCTATTTTACTCCTAGTGGAGAGGGGATCTGATGCAGACAGATACCAAACAGCCTTTGTCCATTTCTTTGTATATTTGAATTTCTAGTTCTACAGTCTATGCAGGCTGCTTTTTTTATATTCAACTACAAGTGTAGGTCGGGGGGGGGGGGCATAGATAGCCACCAAAGTAACGTGGTCCATTTAATTTCACTTTCTAGCTCCACAGTCTGTGCAGCCTGCTTTTTTTATCTTTAAAGTATTTACAAGCCTTGCAATCTAAATTAACTAGAGGTAGTGACGTGCTGGAACTCCACCCTCTATATGCTGCAGAGGATGGAGGAGCATCAAAAGGCCATTCAAGCCTACACAGCCACCTACGACATTCATTTTCATCACTGTTTGTGCAGTTCCAAAAAAGAGGAACTGCCATTTCTATTGCTACCTTCTTTCTTTCTATATTTTAAAAACAAAAAAAATAACTGACATTTATAGTACTACCTTCTTTCTTTCTCTATTTAAAAAAAATAAAATAACTGCCATTTCTAGTACTACCTTCTTTCTTTCTATATTTAAAACAAAAACAACACTGCCATTTCTAGTACTACCTTCTTTCTTTCTCTATTTAAAAGAAACTAAATAACTGCCATTTCTAGTACTACCTTCTTTCTTTCTATATTTTAAAAACAAAAAAAATAACTGACATTTATAGTACTACCTTCTTTCTTTCTCTATTTAAAAAAAATAAAATAACTGCCATTTCTAGTACTACCTTCTTTCTTTCTATATTTAAAACAAAAACAAAACTGCCATTTCTAGTACTACCTTCTTTCTTTCTCTATTTAAAAGAAACTAAATAACTGCCATTTCTAGTACTACCTTCTTTCTTTCTATATTTAAAACAAAAAAAAAACTGCGATTTCTAGTACTACCTTCTTTCTTTCTCTATTTAAAAGAAACTAAATAACTGCCATTTCTAGTACTACCGTTTTTCTTTCTATATTTAAAACAAAAACAAAACTGCCATTTCTAGTACTACCTTCTTTCTTTCTCTATTTAAAACAAAAACAAAAACTGTCATTTCTATTACTACGTTAATTGTTTGTGCAGTCACAAAAAAGAGGAACTGCGCCCTTAACTGCTATGTTGGTTTTAGACGTCCATCCGCTATCTGTTCCCTGGAATTCTGACCAGTTGAGGGTGTATTTATTATTTTGTGGCCCAGGTATCAAATTGGGTACCGGGGCCACCCCACTACGCAGTCCAGATACTTGTTTGGTTGAATTCTGACCAGTTGAGGGTGTATTAATTATATTGTGGCCCGGTATCAAATTGGGTACCGGGGCCACCCCACTACGCAGTCCAGATTTTTTTTGGGGGGAATTCAGACCCGTGGAGGATTTTTTATTAATTATATTGTGGTGACCACTCCTCTACACAGTCCAGATACATTTATTGGTGCGAATCATACAAGTTCAGGCTTTTTAAATTATATTGTGGTGACCACTCCTCTACGCAGTCCAGGTACATTTTTTGGTGCGATTCATACAAGTTCAGGGTTTTTAAATTATATTGTGGTGACCACTCCTCTACGCAGTCCAGATACATTTATTGGTATGAATCATACAAGTTCAGGGTTTTTAAATTATATTGTGGTGACTACTCCTCTACGCAGTCCAGGTACATTTTTTGGTGCGATTCATACCAGTTGATGGTTTTCTTATTATATTGTGGTGACCACTCCTCTACGCAGTCCAGATACATTTATTGGTGCGAATCATACAAGTTCAGGGTTTTTAAATTATATTGTGGTGACCACTCCTCTACGCAGTCCAGGTACATTTTTTGGTGCGATTCATACCAGTTGATGGTTTTCTTATTATATTGTGGTGACCACTCCTCTACGCAGTCCAGATACATTTATTGGTGCGATTCATACCAGTTGATGGTTTTCTTATTATATTGTGGTGACCACTCCTCTACGCAGTCCAGGTACATTTTTTGGTGCGATTCATACCAGTTGATGGTTTTCTTATTATATTGTGGTGACCACTCCTCTACGCAGTTCAGATACATTTATTGGTGCGATTCATACAAGTTCAGGGTTTTTAAATTATATTGTGGTGACCACTCCTCTACGCAGTCCAGGTACATTTTTTGGTGCGATTCATACCAGTTGATGGTTTTCTTATTATATTGTGGTGACCACTCCTCTACGCAGTCCAGATACATTTATTGGTGCGAATCATACAAGTTCAGGGTTTTTAAATTATATTGTGGTGACCACTCCTCTACGCAGTCCAGGTACATTTTTTGGTGCGATTCATACCAGTTGATGGTTTTCTTATTATATTGTGGTGACCACTCCTCTACGCAGTCCAGATACATTTATTGGTGCGAATCATACAAATTCAGGGTTTTTAAATTATATTGTGGTGACCACTCCTCTACGCAGTCCAGGTACATTTTTTGGTGCGATTCATACCAGTTGATGGTTTTCTTATTATATTGTGGTGACCACTCCTCTACGCAGTCCAGATACATTTATTGGTGCGAATCATACAAATTCAGGGTTTTTAAATTATATTGTGGTGACCACTCCTCTACGCAGTCCAGGTACATTTTTTGGTGCGATTCATACCAGTTGATGGTTTTCTTATTATATTGTGGTGACCACTCCTCTACGCAGTCCAGATACATTTATTGGTGCGAATCATACAAGTTCATGGTTTCTAAATTATATTGTGGTGACCACTCCTCTACGCAGTCCAGGTACATTTTTTGGTGCGATTCAAACCAGTTGATGGTTTTCTTATTATATTGTGGTGACCACTCCTCTACGCAGTCCAGATACATTTATTGGTGCGAATCATACAAGTTCAGGGTTTTTAAATTATATTGTGGTGACCACTCCTCTACGCAGTCCAGGTACATTTTTTGGTGCGATTCATACCAGTTGATGGTTTTCTTATTATATTGTGGTGACCACTCCTCTACGCAGTCCAGATACATTTATTGGTGCGAATCATACAAGTTCAGGGTTTTTAAATTATATTGTGGTGACCACTCCTCTACGCAGTCCAGGTACATTTTTTGGTGCGATTCATACCAGTTGATGGTTTTCTTATTATATTGTGGTGACCACTCCTCTACGCAGTCCAGATACATTTATTGGTGCGAATCATACAAGTTCAGGGTTTTTAAATTATATTGTGGTGACCACTCCTCTACGCAGTCCAGATACATTTATTGGTGCGAATCATACAAGTTCAGGGTTTTTAAATTATATTGTGGTGACCACTCCTTTACGCAGTCCAGGTAGATTTTTTGGTGCGATTAAGACCAGTTGATGGTTTTCTTATTATATTGTGGGGACCACTCCACTACGCTGTCCAGTAAGATACCTCGTTGCAACGTTTTGGACTAATAACAATATTGTGAGGTGTTCAGAATACACTGTAAATTAGTGTAAATGATTGTTATTGAATGTTATTGAGGTTAATAATAGCGTAGGAGTGAAAATAAGCCCAAAAACTAGATTTTTGAACTTTTTATGCTTTTTTCAAAAAAAATCCGAATCCAAAACCTTAAATCCGAACCAAAACCTTTCGGCAGGTGTTTTGCGAAACAAATCCAAACCCAAAACATCGAGAAAATCCGAATCCAAAACACAAAACACGAGACACCAAAAGTCGCCGGTGCACATCCCTAGTTTCAATGCACAAATTATTATTATTATCATTATCATTTATTTGTTAGGCGCCACAAGGTTTCCGCAGCGCCGAATCACAGATAAGGAGCCGGAATATGGTGAAACACACAAATGTTTATTGATGGTAGGTACAAACCGGACGGTGTAGGAATCAAGATTGCAGGGAGATGCAGAAAGAAAATACCAGGAACACGGCTGATGCAGATAAACAGGTAGTATGAAGGAATCCCAGGGAACTGGTGAACCAGGAGCACAGCAGAGAACAGCACAGTAACATGGAATAGCAACAACAATAGCCAGCACGGTATGCTAGGAGTGACAGGTATAAGTAGAGAGACACCCAGGTGCAAGGAATAATTAGCGCAGCAAGATTAACTCCTAAAAGACAGAGAAGCAAAGCAGAAGAGCAGCACCTCTTGTGGATCAGAGGTAATGCTGATAATACATTTAGAGAAACATAATAAAGTCCATTCCACTCCCAGAGGCAGGAGCTGCGGAGATGAAACAGCATCCTGACATGATGCTGCATAGGAAGCGAGGCAGATCCTGACACAGGAAAAACAGCAGCTTCAAAGACCCCTGGGGTGAGTTACCTCCTGACATAGGAGAGTTATTTGACATCGAGAGAGACTCCAAAGAGTCGTTCACAGCTTGTGGCCTTACACAAGGGTGATGGCTTGCTGTATCTTATATAGACAAATATAATTCAGTTTCCAAAATGCAACTTAAAATCAATAACACTAGTGATCAACCACATATTCCTCAATAGCATGATGAAGGACAGCCAATATATCAAATTAAGCATTCTGTCACACAGAGAAGTTGAGGAAATGAGTATAAGCTCAACTAACACTGAAAGGAAAACAACCCATTCAGGAAAATGTCAATTCAAATATGTTTAAAAGAAAAACAAATTGTATGTATTAACTTTGTTTCACATAGAGGTGTGTAACACATATTTCCTCCATATGCAATGCAAAGAAATAAATCAATGAAAAACACTTGCAACACTCCATATAATTCAATGAAACTTGCCCCGCTTAGTGCATCAAGAAGTGCACATGCATTTTTGACAAGCATTTTTGTACATTCGTTATAGCTTGTTTGGATGGAGACACACACATTTGCACTTCAGAAGTGTGGACACATGAAAATCTCTGATCTGAAAACAAATACAATAGGTACTGAAACTCACATGTAATTTAGAAAAGACTGATAATATGGTAACAGATTAAAAATGAATTCCAATTTTGAAAACTGGTTTAGATTATTTATTTTACTCCTGAATGCCAGAAAATCAGCGGCATGGGGTTTAGCAAAGCATACTTTTATTACCACTCTAAATAATGACAATATATATAATCTATGGCTGTATCCACCTTCCTCCACACAAAAAGTGGAACAAAAAACTTATTGTTCCAATGTATGTCTTTTATTGGTGCAGCGTGAATAAAAAAGAAAATCCCCTAAAATGATTCTTCAACAACTAATGCAACCAATAGCTAGAAATAGGGGCTGCTAAACCACCATAAATCCAGAAAAAAAAACGAAAAAACTATTAACTTAGTTCTATCGTTTTCCAATAAGCATTGTCTAAGCGATTTGTGTTTCCAAAGCACAAAAATAATTTATTTAGCAGATGCAAAAGTTACCAGTTCAATACATAATTATAAATCAGTACAGCCGATACCAAAAGATACATACATACCGCTGCGATCGCTGTGCACTCTACTGGATCCAGCTAGAACAGTACTTCACTCCAGAATACTGTGGTCAGAGAAATGACTGACTAGCTGGTCCCAGGGAGCTTGTATATATAAACCCAGTGTTACAGAGAAAACAATACAGATAAGGTGGCTTGCTTCTATAGGTCCAGACTTCAGGAGGGTCCAGTGTAAACAGGTCAAAGGCCAGTTCAAGCAACCCCCTCCAAGGGTGAGGGTCAACATTCCAGATGATTCTCCCGCTCAGAAACCAGTTTGAGCTAGTCTATTCACAATACACAGTCAGTAACATTTTAAACATTTATTCCCTAACATTGCTAACTAGAGTATGCAATGTGCGATCTCTTCGGCGAATTAATCTGCTGCTGATGAATATGGGATTAAAATTATACTAAACATGACATAGTTCCTGCAATCTGAACCTTAAATATCACTAAAGTGTACATATAACCTTAAAATATAAATATAACTATAAACTAAATACCATCCGCTCATAAATCACTGGGGAATGGAACCATTATAATATGAAATATATAAATAACTATGCCACGTAACATGTGGCATACTGATTGCAATCGCACGGTAAAACAATATTAACCAATATACTTTCGTTCCTCCAATTATACAACTTAGACAAAACATATACCACTTAGCAATAAAAGATACATAAATAACTTATAAAAGGTAATATATTCTTGAGAATTGTGACTCCCAGTATACCTAATTAATAAAGACAATCTCACATTCTACATGAATCTGCCCACATTTCTTATAGTATATCTTATGAATATAAGATTTATTGGATGCAGGTTCATGTATTTTTACAAGGGAGAGAAGAGGCACCCTTGCAGTTATGTTTCCCGAGACCCAGGCACATATGCTATATCTACAAATTAATGCCTGTTTAGAGGACTCCCTGTCAATCTTGTTAACCACGATATTAGTCCCACCCCACCCTGGAGACTTTAACAATATAAGTAACTTAGCTATCGGCTGCTAAATTATACAATATAGCAATAGCTGCAATTACCTTGGACTATCTGCTCCCTGAACTCTGGTGCAATATTCATCAGACCAGAAACATTCTTATAGCTGGGGTCCCATGAATAATTGTATCGGCATCAAGATTGTACGTGCTATATTTTTATGTTATGGTTGAAGCATAACTGTAGTCACTAATCAATATGCAATTGTGTATAAAAGGTTGTGCACCCCCTGCCAAATTGTATGTTTCACTTGAATTCTCTGTACACAGTAGTTAATGCAATCTCTGCAGAGTATAAACTTAAACATCTCCGCACATTTTAAAGCATAATTATCAATTCTTTGCTTTAATGTAAAGGAATGAAAGACAAACAGTTGGTCTGCTTGTGGTAGGTGTAAAAGGTTGAACAAAAAACTTTTAGTACTTAGAAACATCTTCATTGGCTGAAGTCTTAGCTTCTAAATGTTTCTTGTAGCCTTCTAAGAGCTTATCTGTTCTTGCGTTACAAACATTCTATATCAAAGAACTCTTCTAGCTCCGAAAAACTCTCAACTCCTCTAGTAATTTTTTATATCTTCCCATAGATGTTTAATATTATTCAAGATAGGGGACCTTGAGTCCATTACAAAACCTTACTTTTTCCATTCCTTGTGGTTATTTTAAGCTGTTTTGATCATTGCTTTGCTTGCCAAAAGTTTCTAGCATATAAGTTTTGTTTGCAAACTTCAGATATTGATTTTTATGATGAAGTTGTAGGAAAGACTTCCTTCTGTTAACTCTTCCAATACAAATCATATATGCAGGCATTACTGTACAGTGGACCTCCCTTACAGTATCAGCTAAAACTTTCTGGTGTTCTTTTGCAATTATATGTGGGTTCTGCTTTGCATATCTGGCTAGTTTATGAGCAGGTCTCTTGGAGATTTTTCCCAGTTCTTGGGTTTCATAACAATTCTCCTTGAATTCTCTTTCTGACAGTGACAATTCCAAGCTGGAGTGTTTAGATACTTTTATAGACTTTCCTGAGTTGCAATAGTCAATTATCTTTATTTTAAGTCCTCAGTCAGCTGCTGAGAAGAGCCCATGGTTGATGATAGTATGCACAGGATCCAGAGAAGCTATAAAGATCAGAATGTTTGTTTAACTGAATTTGTCTTCACCTGGCTTAATTTAAGGCCTAACAAGTAAATTTTAAGGTGTTTTAAAATTATTGCAACTACAGTATGTGTTGGATTATGCCAAAATATAAAAAAGAAGATCTACAGTAAAGTGGAGTATGTGGATTTTTCATGACTATTTTATTGAATTCCCAAAACTTATCCCTTGTATTAGTGTTTTATTTAGCTATAAATGTTACTATAATGGGAGAGTATGTTCAGAGACAGCAAACCATTATACTGAGACTACTCTAGTGGTGGGGTCCCAATTTTTAACATCCCCAGTGCCCACAACCTATGAGTGCTGGGAAGCATTCCAGTGCTTCTCAATCTCTGGGTGGGTTGCTATTAGAGATGGGCGGGCTCGGTTCCCCGAGAACCGAACCCACACTGAACTTTGGGTATCCGAGTACCGCCCGTTCGAAATCCAAATCGAGGCCGAAGGCCATCGTGACGTCGTCAGATATCGGGGCTCGGTTCTCGCGATACTTGAAGATTATAAATACACGCCTCCACAGCAATCCATCGCCATTTGACAGAAGGAGAGAACATGGTGTAGTCACAGGCTGATTAGAGCAGGGACAGAGAATACAATATTCTGAATCCAATTGTGCATAAATATTTCTGGCTGTCAAAATTACTATCTGTCAGCAGTATCTTACCAAATAATTTTTAGCACTACAAGTATTTTGGGCTCAGAATGGATTCAAAGCAGTCCACATATGATCAGAATGAGCAACCAGGTTTTGTCACCAGTCCTGATGTTAGTGTTCCCAGTATGTCATCTGGGCAAGGCGATGTCAAACTACACAGTGTTTCGAAATCAGTCCAAAAAACAAAAACAATTTTTTTTTTTACTGTGTTGAAGCGAAAAAGAAGTGTTACTGAGCAAAAGTTAAGTGCCAACATGCCATTCTACACACGCAGTGGCAAAGAGAGAATGAGGCCTTCACCTTTGGCTATTAGTGGCAGATCCCAAAAAGTTACCGAGCCTACAATTGGTGCACAACTACTGTTACGCGTCAAAGCCGAGCTGCAAGGTAACAGTAAGGCATTAGAGGATAATGTTTGTTCTGATTCACAAATGACACCAATCCCTGTGGAGAGTCCATCCAACAGTGGTATGTCATTCTGCTGATGTGTGCCTTAATAGCCCGAGTGTAGCCGGTGATACACAAATTGAGGATGCCACTTTGGAATTAGAAGAGGATGAGGGGGAGATTTGTGTAGGTGACGAGGGCGCTAATGAGGATGTTGATGAGGATGAGGTTGTTTGTGTAAGTCCTGCACCAGTGGCAGCAGTTCTGGCACGTGACAGGAAAAAGGCCAATATCATGCCTGGGCATAAAACAAAAAAATCCACTTCTTATGTGTGGAATTATTTCTACCCAAATCCAGACAACAATTGTATAGCCATTTATAGTGTAAGTCAAGCCACAGTCAGTCGAGGGAGGGACCTTAACAATATTGGAACCTCGTCTATGTTACGCCATTTAACGAGAGTTCATGGCAAAGTGTTGGGAAAAGCTGAAAGTTCTTCCCAAAAAATTACAAGCACTCCATCATCAGCTAAGACCCTCCGCTCACCGACATCCTGATGGCTACAAAATACACCCACCACACCATCCTCATCAAAATCCTCAGTAGCGCTCGGAGTTAGCCCGGCATCCCACTTATTAAGGTTGGATGACTCCTGCACTATTATTGATTCCTCTGAAGAAAGCGTTAGTCCCACTGCTGCTGCTGCTGTTGCTGCTGCTGGGGGTGAATCGTCAGCCCAGAAGCAGGTCAAGAAAATAAGTAGTCCTACATTTCAGCAATTAACTGTGACACAATCATTTGCTAGGGGAAGCAAATATGACAGCAGTCACCCAGTCGCCAAGCGAATCACAGACGCCATGGCTGCAATGTTAGTGTTAGATCTGCGTCCAATCTCCACAATACCTCTGATGAAACGGCGGTTGAACGCCGAGAAACGCATCAGGACATCTGAAATCTGAACTGCAGCATTTGGATTATTGTTCCACGGACCAACTTATTAACCCCGGGGTTTATTTTTACTATTTTTTCCTGCCTTTCTATCATATTGAACCTGGAATCTGAGGGTGGACTTCAGTAGGATCCTTTCGAATTGTGATTCTGGTTGGATCTACATATATTTTTTATCAATATTTTTTCAATTTTAATCTTTGGAGATTGCTCCTTCCTGTATTTTTTGAACATCCTTACAGGCACATTACATCAACTGTGTCTCAGACACACGATTGAGATGATATATAACAGTTTTTTATATTTATCCAATAGGTTCTATATCATTATTTTTCTGTCATCTCATTTCCATTCCGGTGTGCATGCTCACCTATATATATGTATGATATTGCAGTCAGCCTGATCAACTGGCTGTTTGTTACCATATTATGATGTTTTTTAATATACATATCCTCATTATTCCATTGGTACTCTAACGAGTTATATGCCATCAACTAATTGTATTTTTGGTCCTTTATCATATTATATTGCAGTATCAGTTTTTATCCATGTAATTACAAGCTTTGTATACGCTATTAAATTGTCAGATATCAAGCTTTGCGCTATTTCTGCACTTTTTATTTGTTATTGTGTTTTAGCAGGATCCAGAACCTGAGCAGATCAGCTGCAGCTTGATATCAGTTTATAAGGTCAACTAGCACCCACTTATTATCTGTTGTTTCTCCACAATAAACGCAGCTGGTTTTTCACAGTTAATTGAGGTTTTGTGTCCGCGTTACAGAATTCCATCGCGACACCATTTCTCCCGTAAAGCAATTCCACAACTATACCAAAAAGTGTGTCAAAATGTAGAGATTGCGCTGAAAAATGCCATTCTGCCCACTGTCCACTTAACCACAGATATGTGGACAAGTGGAAGTGGCCAAACCAAAGACTATATGACAGTGACAGCCTACTGGGTTGGTCATTCACCTTCACCACCAGGAACAGCAGCAGCAGCATGGACACCGCTACGTAACATTTGTCACAGTCAGGCCACTCTTTGTAACACCGACTTCACTAACAGGCATACAGCTGACAATTTGTTACGCAAACTGAGAGATGTGATTGATGCATGGCTTATACCACTTGGACTCTCCCCAGGGTATGTCATTTCTGATAATGGATACAATATGGCGCGAGCATTACAGCTGGGTGATTTCCAACACATTCCCTGTTTTGCTCACACCATCAACTTGGTGGTGCAGAGCTTCCTACGAAATAACCGTGAGGTACAGGAGATGCTTTCGGTGGCCCGTAAAATTTCAGGCCATTTCAGGCATTCAGCCACAGCATGTAGGAGATTACAGCAGCTCCAAGAGCAGTTTAACTTGCCCTTCCACCAACTTAAGCAAGAGGTGGTAACTAGGTGGAATTCCACCCTGTACATGCTTCAGAGGATGTGTCACAACTTTAGTATGTGCTTACTGGTTTTGACACTACTCACCAAAGAGGCGCGGAGTCTAACGTGTTCCAGGTATTCACCAGGAACCCCCACAAGGGAGTATGGTCTTAGCTGCGGGAGACACACAGGTCGCGGTCCTCAGGGGGAGCAACCAGTGAAGCGGTGAGATGAAAACGGTGTCAGGCAGGCCGGGTCAGAAACGAGAGAATCAGGATATGCTACAGGGAAGATCCAAGCCAAAGTCAGGAGTAGCCGGGTCCGGGGTCAAGAGCGCAGGAGAGGATAGTCAACGAGCCGGTTTCAGTACACAGGAATATCAGAAGTAGAAGGGTCAGCCAGCCGGGTTCGGTACACAGGAATATCAACAGTAAAATGGTCAGCAAGCCGGGTTCGGTACACAGGAATATCAACAGTAGAATGGTCAGCAAGCCGGGTTCGGTACATAGGAAGATCAACAGTAGAAGGGTCAGCAAGCTGAGTAATACACAGAGAACAAAGAGGACACAGGAACGCTGGAGTTAGGTGGGACCTATTACTCTGGCACTCTCCTAGTGCCAGAGTGATCCTTAAATAGAGCCTTCAATTAGCGGCGGTGGTGACGCTGAACACCACCGCCGGATTTACTAGAGAGCGTTCCGTTGCCTAGCAACGGAACGTGGCCGCCGACCCGGAAGTGTACTCAATTGTCTAGCAACCGAGCGCTCAGCGGTAATAGCAGGCGTCCGTCCCTGTGCGACGTACACAGCACAGGGACGGCGCCTGACAGTACCCCCTCCTCTACTTTGTTGGATAGATCCTTGGTCCAAGAATTGTTTCAATAGTCGTGGGGCGTGAAGATCCTCTTTAGCCACCCATGATCTCTCTTCTGGACCGAAGCCCTTCCAGTGGACTAAAAAATGATGTCGTCCGTGGAGAATACGGGAGTCCAGGATGCGGCTTACTTCGAATTCCTCGACATTGGTAGTCCGTACAGGAGCTGGGCGATGAGGTAAGCGATGAAAATTATTGAGTATAAGTGGCTTCAGAAGAGAGACGTGAAACACATTATGAATTTTTAGGGAGGGAGGTAACTGAAGTCTGTTGGTCACCGGGTTGATAACATGTGTTATAGGGAAAGGTCCAATATAACAAGGAGCCAATTTTTGAGAAGGAACTCTCAACTTAAGATTGCGTGTAGACAACCATACTTTGTCGTGAACATGTAATAGAGGAATAAGTCTCAGATGACGGTCAGCCGCTTTTTTTATAGCGTAAAGAAGTCTCCTGGAGTTTGGTTTCAGTAGTTGACCAAATCTGAGAGAAGTTCCGTGTTAAATTTTCCACCGCTGGAACTGGTGAGGAAATCTGACCGGAGAAATCTGGGAGGGTGGTTTGGGTTCCATAAACAACAAAAAATGGAGAGCCACCAGAAGACTCGTGATGATGAAAGTTGTGAGGAAATTCTGCCCAAGGTAGGAGATTGGCCCATTCTGTTTGGTTGTCTGCAGAAAAACATCGTAGAAATACTTTGAGGTCCTGGTTGACCCGTTCCGTCTGGCCATTGGTTTGTGGGTGATAGCCAGACGAGTACTTGAGGTCAGAACCAAGAATCTTACAAAAGGCTCTCCAGAATTGAGAAACTAAACTGCACTCCACGATCCAAAATGATTTCATGAGGACAACCATGGTTTCTGAATATCTCCTTAATAAAGATAAGGGCCAACTGGGAGGCAGACGGTAGAGCAGTTAACGGTACAAAGTGGGCCATTTTCGAAAATCTGTCAACGATGACCCAAATGACAGTAAACCCATTACTGGGGGGAAGGTCAGTGATGAAATCCATGGATATACTTTGCCAAGGAAAATCTGGAGTAGGAAGTGGTTGTAAAAGACCTGGTGGAGCCAATCTGGGGTTTTTACAGCGAGCACACGTGGAACATGAGGCCACAAAATTCCGTACGTCCGAATGCAAGGCCGGCCACCAATATTTTTAATGAAGAAATTCGTAGATTTTCTTCACCCCGGTGTGTCCCGCCAGTTTGGAGGAATGTGCGCACCGTAGAGCTTTGGCTCGTAGCTTGGGTTCCAAGAAAGAACAACCCCTAGGAGGTGTTTTGGGAGAGGTTCTGGTAAGGACTATAACCTTGGTGGGTGTTAAGATTGGCAGTGGTTTCAGAGATGTGAAAAGATCTGTGTTATCAAAAGATCGAGACAAGGCGTCCGCTCAGATGTTCTTGGACCCAGGATGATAAGTTAAAATAATATCAAAATGTGCAAAAGAATGAAGCCCATCGAGCTTGGCGTGGGTAGAGGCACCGAGCTTCACTGATATACAGCAGGTTCTTATGGTCAGTTAAAACTGTTACTGGATGACGGGAACCTTCTAAGAGATGTCGCCACTCCTCCAAGACGGCCTTGATTGCAAGCAACTCTTTGTCACCAATACCATAATTCTTTTCATGCGGCAAGAATTTTTTAGAGAAAAATCCGCATGGAAGATGAGTACCACGTTCAGATCTTTGGAAGAGTACTGCTCCAGTACCTATTGCAGACACATCAACTTCCAGAAAAAAGGGTTCCAATTGATTAGGTTGAGAAAGACCTGGTGCAGACAAGAAAGTTTGTTTTAGGGAATCAAAAGCCTTTAAGGCATCGGTAGACCATTCTCTGGGATTGGATGATTTCTGAGTCAGAGCGGTTATTGGGGCTATAATCCGTCTTTTTTCTTGACGAAAAAGAACCCTGCTCCGGCCGGAGAGGAGGATTTTCTGATAAACCCTCGGGCTAGATTTTCAGAGATATATTGGGACATAGATTGGGTTTCTGGCAGAGACAGGAGATAAATCCTGCCACGAGGAATCTGTTTTCCCGTAATTAAATCGATCGGACAGTCCCAAGCGCGATGAGGTGGTAGAATCTCTGATCTTTGCTTGGAAAAGACGTCCTTAAAAGTCAGATAGACCGAAGGTAATGTAGATGTCTCCGAATTGGTTTAAGTGAGGCAAACGTTGGAGCGAGGAGAAAATATACACCGATTCTGGCACTGCCGACCCCAGTAGATAACTTCGGCACGAGCCCAGTCAAATTGTGGGGAGTGGTTCCGGAGCTTGGGGAGACCCAATATTAAAGGATTGATGGATTGAGGTAACACTAGGAATTGAATCCATTCTTGATGCAAGGCTCCAATCCGCAATTGAACCGCACTAGTGATGCTGGAAATGGTGTCGTTGCTGAAACGATTACCGTCTACAGCTGTTAGTGTTAACATCCGTGGAAGAGCCAAAATGGATAACTGAAGCTGTGAGGCAAGAGAAGCCGAGATGAAATTCCCGGCCGCACCCAAATCCACGAAGGCAAGGATCTGCTGGGGTCCCTTAGAACTGACCAGTAGAACAGGCATAAGGAACTCAGGGTTAGAAGTTGAGTAGGGAGTGGAAACAGCTACTCCTAAGGCGGCCTCCCTCTTACCGCTTAGGAGGGAGCGTTTCCCGGTCTTTTAGGACAGAGGCTTAGTACATGTCCGGACTCTCCACAATATAGACACAGTCTCTGTTTGAATCGTCTCTCACGCTAATCAGGCGTCAATTTTGAGCGATCCAGTTGCAATGGTTCCTCTGTAGCCGAAATAGGATTTTGAAAGGTAGGTGCCAAGCGGATGGGGCGTCTTGAGAAAGATCTCTCCGATGTTCTTTCCCTAAAACGTAGGTCAATCCGGATACACAGGGAAATGAGGGTATCCAGGTCAGAGGGAAGTTCCCTGGTAAACATCTCATCCTTAATTCGTTCTGTAAGGCCCTGCCAAAAGGTAGCAATGAGAGCCTCGTTGTTCCATCGCAGCTCTGACGCAAGAGTACGGAACTGTACCGCATACTGACCGACTGACATCAAACCTTGTCAAAGATTTAATAGACCAGAAGCAGCTGAGGAGACCCGACCTGGTTCGTCGAAGACTTTGCGAAACATGTCGATGAATGCTGCGGAGTTCTCTAGTAAAGGATCGTTGTGCTCCCATAACGGTGAAGCCCAGGCCAAGGCTTGTCCGCTGAGCAGGGAAATCATGAAGGCTACCTTGATGCGCTCAGATGAGAAGGCACTAGAGTTGCACTCAAAATGGATTGCGCACTGGTTGAGGAACCCCCTGCATCTTTTAGGATCTCCGTCATACTTCTCTGGAGAGGGAATTCTAAGCCCAGTAGAATGAGCCGGGGAAGGAGACGGAGCCACTGGAGCAACTGCGGCCAAAGACGGAACAGCGGGAGGTTCCACCGGAGGTGCTTGGATCGCCTGTAGGGAGTCTAGACGAGACAGTATTCCTTGGACACACTGCAGTAACCGACCCTGATCGGCTTCTTGTTGTTCCACTCGGCGGCCCAGGTGGATGAGCAGATCCCGAGCTGAGGGTTCACCTGTTCCATCTGACGTCATGGCCAGAGTAAACTGTCACAACTTTAGTATGTGCTTACTGGTTTTGACACTACTCACCAAAGAGGCGCGGAGTCTAACGTGTTCCAGGTATTCACCAGGAACCCCCGCAAGGGAGTATGGTCTTAGCTGCGGGAGACACGCAGGTCGCGGTCCTCAGAGGGAGCAACCAGTGAAGCGGTGAGATGAAAACGGTGTCAGGCAGGCCTGGTCAGAAACGAGAGAATCAGGATATGCTACAGGGAAGATCCAAGCCAAAGTCAGGAGTAGCCGGGTCCGGGGTCAGGAGCGCAGGAGAGGATAGTCAATGAGCCGGTTTCAGTACACAGGAATATCAGAAGTAGAAGGGTCAGCCAGCCGGGATTGGTACACAGGAATATCAACAGTAAAATGGTCAGCAAGCCGGGGTCGGTACACAGGAATATCAACAGTAGAATGGTCAGCAAGCTGGGTTCGGTACACAGGAATATCAACAGTAGAATGGTCAGCAAGCCGGGTAATACACAGAGAACAAGGAGGACACAGGAACGCTGGAGCTAGGTGGGACCTATTACTCTGGCACTCTCCTAGTGCCAGAGTGATCCTTAAATAGAGCCTTCAATTAGCGGTGGTGGTGACGCTGAACACCACCGCCGGATTTACTAGAGAGCGTTCCGTTGCCTAGCAACGGAACGTGGCCGCCGACCCGGAAATGTACTTGGCTGCCTAGCAACCGAGCGCTCAGCGGTAGTAGCAGGCGTCCGTCCCTGTGCAATGGACACAGCACAGGGAAGGCGCCTGACAGGATGGAGGAACAGCGCAAAGCCATCCAAGCATATTGCACAAGCCATGACATTGGGAAAGCAGGGGGGATGAATTTCACTCTTGCACAGTGGGGAAACCTTTCAGTGCTGTGCAAGGTGCTGAAACCATTTGAAGTTGTGACATGTGAGGTGAGTGCAGACTCTGCTAGTTTGAGCCAAGTCATTCCTTTAATTAGACTATTGGAAAAGCAGCGTGAGAAAATGAATGAGGAGTTGAAAGCAAGCAATTCAGCAAAGTATGTTGGCCTTGTCGATCAAGTACTTCATTCGCTTCACAATGATCCTCGAGTTATTCAGATCTTGAACTCGGATCAGTAAGTTTTGGCTACTGTGCTTGATTCAAGGTTTAAGACCTACATTGAGTCTTTACTTGTAAATGAGCGAGATGTGAACTTTTGCAAGGAGCTATTGATCTGCAAGTTGGCCGCTGAACTGGGCCTCGGCTTGACGACGTGTCCTCCTTCACTTTCTCAAGCTGCTGCTGCTCGCAAAAAATTAAATTTCCCAAAAAGAAGCAGGGAAGACGCAGGGGGCAGACCAGAACAATTTAACATCTGGGCTGGTTTGAAGGATTTTTCCAAAAAATGTGTCACTTTGCCAATAACTCCATCCAATACTAGTATAAACATGCAAAGGATGGTGGAGGATTACTTTCAAGAGGTAGTAGATATGGAAATGTCAGACAGTCCCTTTCCTTACTGGGAAAAAAAGCAGGCCATTTGGAAACCCATGTACAAACTTGCTTTGCAATACTTAAGCTGCCCACCCTCCAGTGTGTACTCTGAACGAGTGTTCAGCACAGCAGGGAACTTAGTCAGTGATCGCCGTAGAAGGTTACTTCCCAAAAATGTGGAGAAAATGATGTTTATAAAAATGAACTACATCTTCCACGAGGAAGGCCTTCACCATCCAAGACAACCAAGCACTGACTGTTCTCTAATGGCGGATTCAAGCGGCGATGAATTGATAGTATGTGATGATGACGTACACACTGATGAGGGTGAGGATGAAGCTGAAGATGGTAACGATAACATCTTTTTAAAACTTTCTATGTAAGTGTAGGGTGCAATTTACCCCCAAAGAGGAAAGGGACTTGTGGCATTTCCATATCACGTACCGTCTTGAAAGGCTGCTGTTTGGGCAATTTCTCCTTAAGGGTAGCGTGTCATAGACAGAGTGACCCCAAACTGGCTTTGTCCATTTCTCTTAATATTGTACAGTCTATAACGGCTGAATTTTTTTGTATTTTGGTCAAGTGGAGGGGGGCCTAGAGAGCGAGAAACCAAACTGGCTTTGTACATTTCAATTAATATTGTACAGTCTATAACGGCTGAATTTTTTGTTTTTTTCAACAAGTGGAGGGGGGCCTATAGAGACAGAAAGCAAACTGCCTTTTTCCATTTCTTTACATATTTAACTATAAGTGTAGGGTGTAATATACATCCAAAGACGTTGGCTGCATTGCCAATATGCATAGATGGAGAGGAAGACAATCTGTTTTGTGTGTAGAATAAATGACGGCCTACCTACCAGGAATTAAACTGTTTTTTTGATCATTTATTAGCTTTACAATTAGATTACTTATCTATAAAACAGGTGAAGCACTAAATTGGGTTATTTTAGGCCTAAAATCATTGATTTTCCAACAAAATAGCAAAACAAAACCAAACAAAACCAAAACCAAAACACGCAATGGCGGGTTTTGCAAAACCAAAACACGACGGTAATCCAGATCCAAATCCGAATACAAAACCAAAACAAGGGGGTCAGTGACCACCAATAGTTGCTATACTGTTTGTTGCCCTGTTATAGTGTGATTAGCCCGGCCCATGCAGTCTGGTGCTGGTTAATATTTTAGCTCAATGTCCCCTAGTGTTTATGGAAACCAGCCCAGGCTGTCTAGTGCTGGTTATGGGTTTTTGGGGGGTCACTCTGTCCATTTCTATTTATTTTTTTATTAAGAACTTTTCTCATTAATTTCAATAGAAAATCCAGCTCATGCGCAAATAGATTCATTAAATATGTGGTACAAAATGGCTTTTGGATGTAAAATAAAGGTAATTAAGACTTAACGATTTGCGAAGCACACTTAATGCAAAATGATGTATTTCTTTACAGTGCACACAGTGCGCTACATGAATGGCATCATTACTTGGCAGGTGTCCCGTTATACCTTTTTAAATCTGCAAGTAAAATAAGTGTTGTATTACTTATTTACTTTATTTTTCAAATTCATCACATCTCATTCTGCAGTGACTGAAGGAAGCTGTGTCAAGAACAGATCAGCACAGAAACGTAATCCATTTGCTTCCCACACTGGCTCAGTCATATTTAAAGGCTGGGATACAGGATTGTAAAGTTTCTGAGCTGATCTAGCACTTGAAGAGATTTCTTCAAGCTTTATTAAACAAAGACGTATCTCTACTATAAAGGTTTTGCAAGTCTTCAGCATCTCTGGTAAGTGGCTTCTCCCTCACCCTTAGGCTGCTTTGAATCCCTTTCAATGTTGTGAAAATAGAAATCTATGTTTCTTAATAATGGCCGGGATTTTGAGTGACAGGTGATCCAGGTGGATTGAGCAGGCAGCATGGGAGCAGATCGGATTCTCTGCATTGCAGAAGGGTGAGTGAAAAGAAACCGATCCAGAGATAGACTGAAAGAGAGACAGGCATGGGGACTCAGACAGAAAGAGAGACAGTAAGAGAGAGTAAGGAGGACATAACTGAGAAAATGACACAGAAGGTGGAAAATTACAATAGTGGATATAGATTAATTGGTAGTACAATTATTTTTGCCTCTGCTCTGGCAGCCAGACACCGCTCCCCTGTTATACTCACCCCCTTCCTACTTTTCTCTCTTCAGGGATTCTCATCATCATCATCATTTATTTATATAGCGCCACTAATTCTGCAGCGCTGTACATAGAACTCATTCACATCAGTCCCTGCCCCATTGGAGCTCACAGTCTAAATTCCCTAATATAGACACACACTCACACACAGACAGAAAGGGAGAGACTAGGGTAAATTTTGATAGCAGCCAATTAACCTACCAGTAGGTTTTTGGAGTGTGGGAGGAAACCGGAGCACCTGGAGGAAACCCACGCAAACACGGGGAGAACATACAAACTCCACACAGATAAGGCCATGGTCGGGAATCAAACTCATGACCCCAGTGCTGTGAGGCAGAAGTGCTAACCACTAGGCCACTGTGCTGCCCATTCTCTTCTTTTTGCTGGCATCATATCCTCTCCCAGGTACATTCTCCTCTCTCCCATGGGATCCTAAAGCCTTACACCCTGCCCTCTCCCTGGCGACCTTTTCTCTCCCTTGAGATCCTATAGCCTTACATCTTCCCCTCTCCTCTGTCAACCTTTCCTCTCTGTTCTAAGACCATAATGTCTCCCCTAACATGGTAGCAAGAATTGATAGTAATCTCGGAGATTTATTTGTGGTGTTAAAAGATAATGATGGGATTTTACTGTAATTGTAGTTGTTTCATATGTATATCTACTTATGTATATCATTATGCTATAGTAACTACATTATTTTTCAAGGTACTGTAAGAATATTATAGAAAACTAATTTAATCTATTGCCTCACATTCTTTATCTTTAAATTATATAAAAGGTATTGTATGTCAAACATTTCTGCTATTGTGGGAAAATTACTTTAAAAAAAGAAAAAGAGAAAAACATTACCTGCATTTTGCTTCGTGTTCACAGACCTCTTTGTCAATCAAAAGCTTTTTACACACATCTGTTAGTTCATGATAGAGGAACAAACCTCTTGGGATGGTTTAATTCTGCCAATTGCTTTACAATTCAGTGTCTTCCAAAATTGATTCAATTGAGTGAATTACTGCTGGAAAGGTTTAAAATACAGTGATTTTTCAAGTATTTTTTTTCCAAGTGGAAAAGAAACATACCTAAAAATGTGCCTCCTCCATCTGCTTACTTTATTCCAATAAAGTATATATCCGATGTTTGTGCACAGGAAATAAGTGCCAGAAACTGTAAATAATCTTAAATCTATTATTTACAGTAACATAAGAACAAGGGCTGCTTATTTGCAATTACACCCAGGCTCCGAGGGAAGAGGGGCCCAGGACTGTGACCCTCTGTCCACTGTCTGCATCTCTGACAGTGGAGGTGATGGGCATACTTACAAGTACCTTTGATGTCAATTTTCACACCACTGGTACCTGGACTATCTCTCCTACCTTGAATACTGTAGTGAAAGTAATAGAATTTGATGAGATGAATAGTGCCTTCTCTTCTGACTGGAACCTCCACATCACTATGTGGCGATTCCAGACTCTTGCAGAGCTATGAGATGCAGATAGACTATTAATATCTGTTGACACATAGACCTTAATGTTTATGCTATGCATGTCTGAACCGACACGTAGTTCTGTGTTAAGGGGGAGTTGCTATTTAAATTGGGGAGTTTTTGTGTAGAGCAGCTTCCATTGTCCAGTATATATTACAGACTATTGCTTCTTTATACACTGGGCAATGTGTAAACGGGAGGAGCCTCAATGAAAACAAGGGTATCACTTACAAAGGGGAGTTGTTTATACAAAGGGAGGTCTCTGAATAAGTATTGGACTGTCTCTGTATCTATGTGAAATGAAACTCCCCTTATCCATGATATATTACAGCTTAATACTGAGACATCATTATACCCTGCAATATAGAGATTGTATAGACAGGTTAGAGGGGCATTAGTTTTTACTTTGATCCAGAGCCCAAGTAGACTTTATCTACTGAACAGATTATACATCCCTGTATTAAAATGCCTTTGTGGACTTTTTAGTTGTTAAATGTGCAAAATAAACCCTAAATGTGTATCTAGCTGGTAATTCCTACTTCCAAGTGTCCATCTTCATGTAGATAGACATTCTGCAGGAGAGAAACATGTTAAATACAGTTGGCTACAGTGGGCCTGATTCATTTATTGAAGGAAAGCAAAAAAAGGAGTAACTTTGCACCTTGGCAAAACCATGTTGCATTGCCTTAATCCATCAGGCACATTATGTCTAAACCTCTATTAAACATTGATTACATAATACATATAGAAATGTTAGGGGTGTATATAAATTACTAACTTCTACTACTTTAACTACCAGATATGGTGCAAGTTAGACTGTGTAACTAGGTGTGTGGCTATGGGTTATATTACTAATATGCTATTTTGTACAGTATTTTGTTAAAATAATATGTTTCACCAGTAGGTAGTCCTCATCGCATTATTTGTCAGTCAAGCATAACCAACTAGGGTTGTTGCTGAGCCCTGGCACCAGAGATCAAGGCGATTAATCTTAAAATGAGCTCCATTTTATTGATTAATTTATAGTACATTATTGTAGAGATTAGTGAGCCACAATATGTTTTGGTTTGATTTTGTTTTCACAGCCAACCTTGTAGTGTTGGTTTTGGAAAAACCATACTGGTTAGAAATGAACAGAACCTGAAGAATAGGCCTGAAAAAACTAAGGGTGTGCACCGGGCACTTTTAGTGTTTTGGGTTTTGGGTTCTGATTAGCTTGAGGTTTTGGGTTCTGATTTGTTTTGCCAAAACACCTGACGAAAGGTTTTGGTTCTGATTTAGGGTTTTGGGTTCTGATTTATTTTTAAAAAAGCATAAAAAGTGCTAAAATCTAGTTTGTTGTTTGTTTTTCACTCCTACGCTATTAATAACCTCAATAACATTCAATAACAATCATTTCCACTAATTTCCAGTCTATTCTGAACACCGCACACCTCACAATATTGTTTTTAGTCCAAAACGTTGCACCGAGGTAGCTTTCTGGACTGCGTAGTGGAGTGGGCCCGGTACCCAATTTGGTACCTGGGCCACAATACCTCCGCCTTCAAATGGTCTCAATTCCACTGCGCAGCTGCCTGCTCCTACATCCACTGCAGCATATACAGGGTGTAGTTCAAGCGTGTCAATACCTCTTGTTTTAGACGATGACAGGTCATTTTGATTAATTTTGGATTTGGCAGCAACAGTCAATGTTTTTTTATATCTGATACGCCTCTATCTGGACTGCGTAGTGGAGTGGCCGCGGTACCCAATTTTGTACCGGTGCCACAATACCTCCTCCAACCATGGTACAGACCATTCATCATTGAGATCCCATCAAGTATGTTAAAGACAGACAGGGTCGAAGTGTTATTTATTGACTTTGGAAACAAAAAAACTGTCCCTGTTGCAAATCTTCTTGCAATGAAGAGTGACTATTTCATTTAAAGGCTCAAGCTTTCAAGTGTAGTGTTTATAAGTTATAAACACTACAGTAGTTCTAGCATGTCAATACCTCTTGTTTTCAACGACCATGGTACAGAGCATTCATCATTGAGATCCCATCAAGTATGTAAAAGACAGACAGGGTCAAAGTGTTATTTGTTGACTTTGGGAACAAAAAAACTGTCCCTGTTGCAAATCTTTGTGCAATGAAGAGTGACTTTTTCATTTAAAGGCTCAAGCTTTCAAGTGTAGTGTTTATAAGTTATATTATACTTTTGGTTTAATTTGTTTTAATTTTGTTTTACTTTGTGCTCATGGCAAATGACTGTTGAACGGTCACATAATGCCAAAAAAAGAGTTGCAAGATGGAATTGTCCTTGGGCCCTCCCACCCACCCTGATGTTGTTGAAATAGGACATGCGCACTTTAACAAACCAATCATTTCAGCGAAAGGGCCTACCAAACTGTGTCTGAAATGATTGGTCTGTTTGGGCCCCCACAAAACGAGCTGGGAAAGAAAAAAAAAAGGTGCAAGATGAAATTGTTCTTGGGCCCTCCCACCCACCCTTATGTTGTTGAAATAGGACATGCACACTTTAACAAACCAATCATTTCAGCGACAGGGCCTACCAAACAACTGTGGCTGAAATGATTGGTTTGTTTGGGCCCCCACACCAAATAAGCTATTCATCTCTCCCTGTACAAACTAAACAGGCTCTACTGAGGCAAGATGTCGTCCTCATCCTCATCCTCTGATTCCTCTCCCCCTTCAGTGTGTACTTCCTCCTCCTCACACATTATCAATTCGTCACCGCTGGACTCCACAACCACGCGTCCCTCTGTACTATCTGGAGGGCAGTGCTTTACTTGATTGAGGAATTGATAATTCATTTTAATGAACATCATTTTTTCAACGTTCTGCGGAAGCAACCTCCTTCGCCGCTCACTGACCAGGTTCCCCGCTGCACTAAAAACTCTTTCCGAGTACACACTGGAGGGGGGACAACTAAGGTACAATAGAGCCAGTTTGTACAGGGGCTTCCAAACTGCCTTTTTTTCCTGCCAGTAACAATATGGACTGTCTGACATGTCTATTTGGATGGTGTCAGAAAAATAATCCTCCACCATTTTTTCTATTGTGACAGCATCCAATGCAGCGACACTAGACATGTCTGCAATGGTTGGCAGGTCCTTCAGTCTGGACCAGATGTTGTCTGCATCCCCGCTAGCGGGTCTTTTAGGAAGACTGAGTTTTTTCCTCGCAGCCACAGGTGTGGAAGAATATGAAGGTGGAGCTGTTGGCATGTCACGGTCCTCTTCAGACGACAATTTCCTGACCAGCAGGTCTTTGCACCTCTGTAGACTTGTGTCCGCCAGAAACAGAGACACAACATACGCTTTAAACCGAGGATCGAGCACGGTGGCCAGAATGTATTCCTCTGACTTTAAAAGAGTGGCCACCCTCAGATCCTGGCAAAGCGTACGAAGGGCTTCATCCACAAGAGCTACATGCTTGGTGTAATCGCAATGGTTTACCAGCTCCTCCCTCACTTTCTCCAGCTGCTTCTGCAACATTCTGATCAGGGGAATCACTTGAGTCAAGCTGGCAGTGTCGGAACTGACTTCTCGTGTGGCAAGTTCAAATGGCTGCAGAACCTTGCACAACACGGAAATCAGTCTCCAATGCACTTGACTCAGGCGCATCCCCACTCCTTTTCCTATGTCGTAGGTGGCTGTGTAGGCTTGAATGGCCTTTTGCTGCTCCTCCATCCTCTGCAGCATATAGAGGGTGGAGTTCCAGCGCATCACAACCTCTTGTTTGAGGTGATGGCAGGACAGGTTCAGACTTTTTTGATGTTGCTCGAGTCTGCGGTAGGCACTGGCAGAATGCCGAAAGTGTCCAGCAATTTTGCGGGCCACCGCAAGCATCTCCTGCACACCCCTGTCACTCTTGAGGTAATGCTGCACCACCAAATTAACGGTGGGACGTGCTGGAAATTGCCCATATGTAATGCCCGCACAATGTTACTGGCATTGTCTGACACCACAAATCCCCTGGAGAGTCTAAGTGGGGTAAGCCACTCCGAGATTATTTCCCTCAGTTTTTCTAAGAGGTTGTCAGCGTTTTGCCTCTTACTAAAACCTGTGATACACAACGTTGCCTGCCTTGGCACGAGCAGCCATTGTGGAGATGCTGCTACTGATGCAGCTGCTGCTGTTGCTGCGGAAGGCGATGCATCTACCCAGTGGGCTGTCACAGCCATATAGTCCTTAGTTTGCCCTGAACCACTTGTCCACATGTCCGTGGTTAAGTGGACAGTGGGTACAACCGCATTTTTCAGAGCACTGAGGACACTTGTTCTTACTTCTCTGTACATCTTTGGTATCGCCTGCCTAGTGAAATGTAATCTAGATAGGATTTGGTACCGGGGACACAATACCTCCATCAACTGTCTAAATCCCACTCCACTGATGGCGGACACCGGACGCACATCTAACACCAACATTGCTGTTATTGACGCAGTTATCCGCTTTGCCATAGGATGACTAGTGTCGTACTTGTTGCTCATAGCAAATGACTGTTGTATGATCAATTGTTTGGTGAAAGACGTAGCGCTCTTACGACTTCCCCTCTGGGAAGATTACCGACTAGCAGCAGCAACAGCAGCAGTGGCAGTAGTAGGCGTACCGCTGCAGGATTCCTCGGATGAATCCCGTATTGAAGAGGACTCAGTCTGGCTGGTGACATGGCCTGCAGGACTAAATCTGATGGAGATTGTGGAGGAAGTTGACGAGGAGGGTGTTGGTGGTGTGTATCCAACAGGACCAAGAGATTTAGGTGTCCCTGGACTGATGACGGTCCTAGCCCCAGTTCCTGAACTAACCACTGAACTATGAAGGTTATTCAGGTGACGTATAAGGGAGGATGTCCCTAGGTGGCCAAGATCCTTACCCCTGCTTATTTGAGCTTTACATAAGCTACATATGGCCATACATTTGTTGTCAGGATTTGGATAAAAATAACTCCAGACCGAAGAGGTGCATTTTTTGGTCTTCTGACCAGGCACGACGATGGGCTTTTTCATCCCATGGACAGCAGCTGTTTCCCCCCCTGGTGCCTCATTTACAATAACCACATCAGCATCCTCATCATCAAGTTCCTCCACAGCGCCAGCTACATCAATAGCCTCCTCCCGGTGTACAACATTGACACCTTGATTATCCAAATCTGGATCTACACTGTGGGTGATCCTTCCAGCATATGCATAGGGTGTGCTGCAAATGGTGGATGGAGTCACCTCTTCCCGTACAGTGAAGGTCAGGCTTTGTGATGTCATCTGTTTAGAAGGCAGAGTTGTTTGCTGTTTTGTTGCTGGCAGCATAACTCTTTTAAATTTTTTGGAGGGGGGGAGGAGGAGGGCTTAGATCCTTGGGTGAAGCTGAACTACTGATCCTGAACACGGGCCAGGGCCTAAGCCGTTCCTTGCCACTCCGTGTCGTAAAGGGCATATTGGCAAGTTTACGTTTCTCCTCAGATGTTTTCAATTTTCTTTTTTTACTAATTGTAGTGAACTTTTGCTTTTTGGATTTTACATGCCCTCTACTAGGAGATTGGGCATCGGCCTTGGCAGACGACGTTGATGGCATTTCATCATCTATGTCATGACTAGTGGCAGCAGCTTCAGCATTAGGAGGAAGTGGGTCTTGGTCTTTCCCTACTTTATCCCCCAAATTTTGGTACTCCATTATATGCAGCACACATTGTATTACAGTACTATTTTTTAAATACTGCAAGAACAGGGAACAATTTTTAATAGATTGCAGTATTTTTAGACTTTTTAGAATATTTTTAAATATTTTTTTAAAAGGATTTTTGTCGAATTATAATTTTTTGGGAAGATTTTTTAATACTTTTAAAATAAAGATGCACTTAGCAAAACAAAGCACAGGACAAAAACACCGCTGGACTCAGCAAGGACAGAGCACTGGACTGATGCACCACTGGACTCAGCAAGGACAAAGCACTGGACTGATGCACCACTGAACTCAGCAAGGACAGAGCAATGGACTGATGCACCACTGGACTCAGCAAGGACAGAGCACTGGACTGATGTACCACTGGACTCAGCAAGGACAGAGCACTGGACTGATGCACCACTGGACTCAGCAAGGACTTTTTTTAATTTTTTTTTTATATTATTTTAAAAGGATTTTTGTAGAATTTTTCTTTTTTTTTTCTTTTTATGGAAGAATTTTTAATACTTTTGAAATAAATATGCACTTAGCAGAACAAAGCACAGGACAAAACGCACCGCTGGACTCAGCAAGGACAGAGCACTGGACTGATGCATCACTGGACTCAGCAAGGACATAGCACTGGACTGATGCACCACTGGACTCAACAAGGACAGAGCACTGGACTGATGCACCACTGGACTCAGCAGGACAGAGCACTGGCAAAAGCACCACTGGACTCAGCAGGACAGAGCGCAGCACAGCACAGCACAGCACGAAACGAGACATAACAGGACAGAGGACCACCTAACACACCCTCCCTCTTCCCTGATCAATGCCCGAGTGAAGATGACAGCGGCAAGCGGGGAATTTAAAGAATCCGAGTATCGCGAGATCCGACAGCGGGTTTATGACTCAGAGTCTCGTTTTAAGTTTCGGAATCGGCGGGAATACCCGAACAGTGCTCGGATCTGACTTGGATCCGCGCTGTTCGGGGGGGCTCGGATTCCAGGAATCCGAGTCCGCTCATCCTTAGAAAAAACAACCTCATTGTCTGTCAAATACACAATTTGATTTCCACAAGTCCTTTTTCTCTCGAAGACCACATGACATTCATATATCTGGAAGGCACTGTCAGAAAAGTACATAAAGCCTCCATTCAGTCAAACCATTTTTTATTATAGGAAAGAGTAAAAATGCACATAAACCTCAATACAGACTTGATACGCTGGGCTGCTGCAGCATGTGGTGCTCTGCAGCTGGCCAGGTTCCCTCAATATCTCTGGCCACTAGTGGCAACAGCTGTCTCCTTCTAAGAAGTAGACAGTTTACTGTTCATTGATTGGACCAGTAAACCATGTGACCTGCACATTGGCTTTGGAGAGCTGTAGTGTGCATTATGGACAGAGACTGTAGCAAGGCTACAATTCTCAAAAAATAAGAAGCATGGGTTGGTGGCTATTGAACGTCATGAAATTCGGTGAATTTTTGTATTTAGTGACTTTCAGATTCAAGGAGCATAGGCAAATTCAAGCAAATCTGAGACTCAGATCAGAAATGTAAAGATTAAAGTGAATCCAAACCACTCATCTTTACATTATTTACATAATTTTACTGTTGTGTGACTCCAACACTAAAAATGATATAATCTGGCATGCATGATGTTGTTATATTATAGAAACTAATGTGGAGGGCTTGGATGTGGGACCAGGGGCCCTGGATGTTTGAGAGCCGAATTTCCCAACTCAAGTGTTATTATGCAAGATACTGCCAGAGAGGAAATATCGCTAATATCTACTGTATTCTTAATTTCACATTTATTTAAATGCTTAGAGAAATAGGTGGACCCACATTTACCCCCACAGAGAACATTTTCTATGTTTATATTTATTAATATGTAATGCAGATTCTATTTTTTATAACAGGACGGTACCACTGTGTTGCCACGTTACTATGAATGTCAGCTGCCACTTTTATGCCTTGTTATGCAGTGATAACCTTTCAATCAAACATCACTTAGATGTGGAAGAACCATGTGTGAAACTTACTTAAAAGATGCGCATAACATACGTTGGTTTTAAACTTGACCTTACAATGTAATGCGGCGGTTCCCAAACTGTGCGCTGCGGCTCCCAGGGGTGCCGCGGCGCTGCCACTGGGGTGCCGCGGGCCAGCCATAAAAAAAAAAAGAACACAGAAACTTACCAATCCGTCGGGCGCTGGGACCCAGCAGCCTCCTCTCTCCCGCAGCTGTCACTGAATATTGACGTCAGTAACAAGCTGCGGGAGAGAGGAGGCTGCTGGGTCCCGGCGCCCGATGGATTGGTAAGTTTCTGTGTTCTTTTTTTTTTTATGGCTGGCGCCTGGCGCGGGGCAGAGTGAGAGGGATCGCGACAGCGGGGCAGAGGAGGGTGACAGCGAGCAGAGGATGGGTACAGAGAGCAGAGGATGGAGACAGCGGGGCAGAGGAGGGGGACAGAGAGCAGAGGATGGGGACAGCGGGGCAGAGGAGGGGGACAGAGAACAGAGGATGGGGACAGCGGGGCAAAGGAGGGGGACAGAGAGCAGAGGATGGGGACAGCGGGGCAGAGGAGCGGGACAGAGAGCAGAGGATGGGGACAGAGAGCAGAGGATGGGGACAGCGGGGCAGAGGAGGGGGACAGAGAGCAGAGGATGGGGACAGCGGAGCAGAGGATGGGGACAGCGGGGCAGAGGAGGGGGACAGAGAGCAGAGGAGGGGGACAGAGAGCAGAGGAGGGGGACAGAGAGCAGAGGATTGGGACAGCGGGGCAGAGGAGGGGGACAGAGGGGCAGAGGAGGGAGACAGAGAGCAGAGGATGGGGACAGAGAGCAGAGGATGGGGACAGAGAGCAGAGGATGGGAGCAGAGGATGGGGACAGAGAGCAGAGGATGGGGACAGCGGGGCAGAAGAGTGGGACAGAGAGCAGATGAGGGGCACAGCGGGGCAGATGAGGGGCACAGCGGGGCAGAGGGGGGGGACACAGCGTGAGAGGGGCAGTGGAGGGGGACACAGCGTCAGAGGGCAAAGGAGGGGACAGCGTGTGAGAGGGCAGAGGAAGGGGACATTATGAGAGAGGGCAGAGGAGGGGACATCGTGACAGGACAGAGGAGGGGGGACAGCGTGACAGAGGGCAGAGGGGGCAGTGTGAGAGAGGGCAGTGTGTCTGGATACAGAGGGGGCAGGTTGCCTGAGGGCAGAGTGTCTGGATGCAGAGGGGGCATTTTTGCATACAACTAATTAAGTATTTCTGTCCTGACCTAAATACTTATTACAATTTTTTGACCCAACTACTTCTAAAAAACGACTGCTCAATAAATATTTTGGAGGGGTGCCTTGAAAAAATTTGGAGACTTTAAGGGTGCCGCGAACTGCAAAATTTTGGGAACCACTGGTGTAATGTGTCATCTTTTTTTTTTTTTTTGCAAATAATTGTGGTATCTGCATTGGGAGAAAGCACAGGGTAATAAAACAAAAGTCAATAATTATATCCATGTGCATGTACAATTTTCAAGACAAAAAATCATGAAAAATATTTTTTCATTTAGATTCTCTCCTACTAGACACATAATTAGTCATTCTATGAGTGGATGATGAAGTGTCCTTAGTAGGTACATTATGAGCCGTAGTAAGTAATGACAGCTGTTTCACAGTAATTATACTACTTTGTCAAGGCTATTTTTATATTATAATAGCTTTCTCTAAGTAGTGTAATTACTGTGAAACAGCTGTCAGTATCAGTCCATGATGTACATCATGACACTTTAGGATCTACAGTAAATATTAAATAACTATGCCAGCAACACTTAGGCCACAAACCACTAGTGTTTTTAACTAATGTAAACACATTGGTAAAAAAAACACATATCAAATTTAATGTCATTTGATATCACTTTTTACTAGCAATTTAACTAGTGTTTTTGAGCTCCATGTAAGCTTCCAGTATTTGTTTACATGCCGCAAATGCAAAACATAGCATTTCAAAAAGCAGTACCACAACACAAAGAAATACCAGTATTTATGGTAGTGCATTTTACATACATTAAAAACACACTTTAAAATTCTAGCAGATATGAACAACACATATTTTAACAATGCTGGTGAGTATGAGCCTATAGTGTCACTGCAATTGGATCTAACATGAATAACTGTTTTTTATGTTTTATATTTTTATTGTAACATTTTGCATAAATAAGGACATGGTTTGTACTATTACCTGATGCCTAGAAATGTTTCTTTATAGTGCATTATTGGATTGGGATATCTTTAATTTTATACAGTGAATTCATGGATCACTTGTTTCTTCTATTTTGTTTACTGAATATATTTTCATTTACAACAAGACATAATGCAGCCTGCACTCAACTTGATGCATACTTGTCAACTTTTATTATATCCCTCCAGGAGATGCAGGCACCACATATCTCATGATTTTGACCCTTTGATTCAATTACATAATAGAAGCATTTCTCTACAGGGACTGGCTAAAATTACGCAAGGAAGCCCCATCCTGCCCACTTCACTAGGAGGTGGTCATGGTGCAGGAGAATGGCCTACTTTCCGGGAAACCAGGAGACCTACTCAAAATTTGGGAGACTTCTGGACAGTCCATCTGAGTGGACAAGTATGAGTTACTGTCAGTGAAGAGTAAACATTACTTTTCTATCATTAGATTAAAATAGTCAAAAAAACACTTAACCAATCCAGTAATATAAGTATTAAATTAATTTACCTAAATGGTAAAAAAGTAACTTTAACCCATTTAGTGATAAAGCTCACTTAGTATTAAGTAGAGATGTGCTCTGAACCTCGTGCTTTGGTTTTGGATATGGCTTTAGTTCTAAAATGTGTTTGTGTTTTGGTTTTGTAACTGGTTTTGCCAAACAATCGCAAAAGGTTTTGGTTTTGGTTTTAGATCTGAATTTAATTAAAAATTGTGAAGAAAAGATATAACAATGCATTTTGAGCTGTTTTGCTCCTATATTACTATTTATAGCATTAATATTCTTTTCCGGTCATTTCTAGTCTATTTTTTAATGATCCCTTCACAACTGTCCTAATAGTCACCATATTTGGCCAAAGTTTGCAGCGAGCTGTCATAATGAAGGATTTTGTCATTTTGCCATAGTTGCTTTTGCTTTCTCCCATTCACTTCCAAAAATAATTAATCAGTCTATGCGGTTCTCTAACTCCATTGCTTAGTGTAAATCATCAGCCATCATATCTCCATCTATATATATATCTATCTGGACTTTCAATTACATTGCAAAGACATGTTTTGAGAAACCAAATCTGCATTAATGTGATTATTAAACATAATTGCTTGTGTGGGAAGGGCAACTATTGGCCTATCTGAATTCTCTGTTTTACATATTTCTTACACTTCACTAGAAGAATATATAAATATTATTTATATACATTCCATATTTATATACATGGGTCTTGGGAACCACCTCTGCTGCAAGTTTCAGGCAGTCTCCTTTCCACTGGAGTTGGACGAAGATTCCCTAGCGGACTGATTCTTCAGCCCTTCCCACAAATATATACGAGTCCCCTGCTTTGATTCAGAAGGGCCTCATTATGGCACAGAGCATGTAAGTAAAACGAGGTATGAAAACTCTGCTCTTTCATACCTAGTACCAGTCTTTGAATTTTTTGGCATGGGTGCAGGCCACCTTTGTCTATTAACTTTCATAAATATCTAACTATATTCATTCATACCACTAGCCATCCAGTGACCTATGCCTGTTACTGTAGCTTCACTGTGTCAGGCCCGAATAGAGAGGAACACTAACCGGTATTGGCGCTACTGAGCAGATAGGTGCGGAGTCTAACGTACCCCTGGTTTTCGCCAGGGACCCCCGCAAGGAGGTTTAGGCTTCGCTGCACAGGGTACGCAGGTCGCGATCCTATTAGTCAGTTGCCGGTGTAGTGAAAGAAGATTCAGACGGTCCGGGTCAAGCCAATCGGTATGCGCGGTACGGAGGGAGAATCCAGCAGAATCGTCAAACAAGCCAAGGTCACAGGAACACAGTGGGGCACACAGAATAGAGGATGGTCAGCAAGCCGGGTCACAACTGGGAGGCAGAAACTGGAGAATGGTCGAGGAAGCCGGGTCACAACAAGGAGCAAAACACTATGGGAGCTAGAGGCAGGAACCTGTTACTCTGGCACCATAATGGCGCCAGAGCCAGGTTAAAATAGAGGCAGGAGGCAGATGATTGGTTCAGCAATAATCAGGCACAACGAGTGCCGAAGAAAGCGTCCCGTTGCCTAGCAACGGGACGGACCAGTGAGCATGCGCCTGACAGGGCTGAGGGGCGCGGCTCCCCTGCTGCCCGGCAACAGTCCGGGCTGAGCGGCAGGGACAGGCGTCCGTCCCCGCCGAGTGGAAGTACGGCGCCTGACAGTACCCCCTCCCTCTCTCTCCTCAAAAGAAGGATTGGTCCTCTTCCGAAATCTTGCAAGGAGACGGGGGGCATGCAGATCCGCTTCAGGAACCCAGAATCTCTCTTCAAGACCATAACCCTTCCAGTGAACTAAGTACTGAAGATTGCCACGAATGGAACGAGCCCTCAAAATTCGTTCTACTTCATATTCCTCCCCTAGGGAGGTCTTGATGGGTGGAGAAGCAACTGGTTCTTTGAAGAATTCTTTGAGGACCAGGGGTTTCAGTAGGGAGATGTGGAAAGTATTGTGGATCCTGAGGGAAGGAGGTAAAGCGAGTTTGTAGGAGACCGGATTAATTATTTGGAATATGGCAAAAGGTCCAATGAAGCGAGGAGCTAATTCCATGGAGGGGACACGGAGTCTGAGATTCCAAGTGGCTAGCCACACCCAATCCCGTACCTTTAGTACAGGAAGGTTTCTTTGATGATGGTCAGCAGCCGACTTGTACCGTTGCATAGACATAGTGAGTCTTGCCTGAGTCCTGGACCAAATTTGCGACATGTCGTGGACGAGGGAATCAACTGCAGGCACAGTGGATGCCGGAACTTCAGATAAGAGAGGAGGTGTAGGATGTTTCCCATAAATAATGAAGAAATAAGAGTATCCCGAGGAGGAATGTGAAAGGTTGTTATAAGCGAATTTAGCCCAGTAGAGGAGATCACTCCAAGAGGCTTGATGTTCTGAAGAGAAGCAACGCAGAAAACACTCCAGGTCTTGATTTACTCGTTCCGTCTGTCCATTCGTTTGAGGATGATAACCCGAAGAAAACTTGAGTTTGACCTCGAGTTTGGCACAGAAAGCCCTCCAGAACTTAGCCACAAATTGTACACCTTGATCGGAGATGATCTCCTGAGGACATCCATGAAGACGGAAGACATTCTTCAGAAACAGATTAGCAAGTTCAGATGCTGAGGGAAGGCCTTCACAAGGAATGAAGTGGGGCATTTTGGAGAAGCGATCTACCACGACCCAGATGGTATTATAGTCATGGCTTAGAGGAAGATCGGTGATGCTGATCCAGGGGGAATCAGGGATGGGAAGCGGGAGAAGAAGGCCAGAAGGACTCTGTCTAGGAGTCTTGTTGTGAGCACATATGCAACAGGCAGACACGAATTTGCGTACATCCGGACCCAGGGAGGGCCACCAGTAGTATCTAGAAAGGAATTCTTTGGTCTTTTTGTAGCCGGCATGACCTGCAAATTTAGATTCATGTCCCCAGCACAGCAATTTGGGGCGGAGATGAAGGCCTTCTTGAGAGTTTTGAAGGCCATAACTGCCTCTAGGGGCCATGGTTTACAGCAGGCTCCCTTGCGAGTTAAGGCCGTAATGGGACTGATGATGGACGAGAAGTCTCTAATGAACTGGCGATAATAGTTTGAAAACCCAATAAAGTGTTGAGTAGCTTTCAGACCAGAGGGAAGTGGCCAGTTTAGAATTGCTTTGACTTTCTTTGGATCCATCTGGAGGCCAGTACCCGATACTAGATAACCAAGGAATGGAACCTGGAAACATTCAAAGAGGCATTTTTCCAGTTTGTAGTACAAGGAGTGCTGACGGAGACGAGAGAGAACAGTCTTGACATGGAGACGATGGGAGTGTAGGTCAGAAGAAAATATCAGGATATTGTCCAAGTAAACAATCACAGATTGGTATAAAAGGTCCCTTAAGATCTCGTTGACGAAATCTTGAAAGACGGCCGGGGCATTACAGAGCTCGAACGGCATCACCAGGTACTCGTAGTGCCCATCACGAGTGTTGAATGCCGTCTTACACTCATCACCCTTACGAATACGTATCAAGTTATATGCTCCTCTGAGATCGAGTTTGGTGAAGATCTTAGCACCCCGGATACGGTCGAATAATTCCGTAATAAGGGGAAGCGGGTAGCGGTTCTTGATAGTGATTGCATTCAAGCGACGGTAATCATTGCAGGGTCTTAAGGAACCGTCCTTTTTTTTCACAAAAAAGAATCCAGCCCCTGCAGGAGAGTGAGATTTCCTGATAAAGCCTCACTGGAGATTGTCAGAGAAGTATTGTGACATGGCCTCAGTCTCCGGTAGGGATAATGGATACACCCTACCTATAGGAATGGTTTTATCAGGCATAAGTTCGATGGGACAATCCCACGCTCGATGAGGAGGTAAGGTCTTCGCAGCAGATTTGCTAAATACATACAGAAATTCTAGATATGACTCCGGGAGCACACTTCGGGAAACCAGAGAAAGACAAGGCACGTGGATGGGTGGGTGTACCTTTGAGAGGCAATTGTTGAAGCAAGAAGCACCCCACGAAGATACCTGGGCATGAAACCAGTCGAACTGTGGAGAATGAGTCCTGAGCCAGGGTAAACCCAGAATTATGGAGTTGACGGATTGAGGAATGACCAAGAACTTGATCCACTCTTGATGAAAGATCCCTACCTGCAACCGGACTGGAATAGTGATGCAGGTGATGGAATCGTTGACAACTCGGTTACCATCCACTGCGGTAAGAACCAAAGGCTGCGGCAGCGAATGAAGGGGTATACAGAGCTTTGATACCAGAGTGGCATAAATGAAGTTCCCTGCGGATCCAGAATCCACAAAGGCGGAGCATTCCAGAGAAGTATCCGAGGTCTTGAGGGTCACTGGCATCAGGAAGTTGGTATCTTTGAGGGAATAGGCAGAATGGAGACTGGATCCTAGGACAACCTCCCTACTTTTGCCTAGGAGGTAGAGTTTCCCGGCCTCTTAGGACAAGTTGATAACAGATGACCAGCCTCATCACAATAAAGACAGGGGATTCCTAATCCGGCGTTCTCTTTCATCCCGAGATAGACAAGAATGGCCAATCTGCATGGGTTCTTCAACCGGGGGAGCCGGAGACTGGAATTGAGGGGCCAACTGAGTGAAGCGGCGACTTTGGTCTCTCTCCTGGGAACGTTCTTGTTGGCGAATGCCAACCTTGACACTGAGTGAGACCAGCTCATCCAGTTTAGTAGGAAGATCCTGGGAAGCGAGAGCATTCTTGATTGGATCAGACAACCCCTGCCAAAAAGTAGCTGTCAAGGCTTCATCGTTCCATTCCAGCTGGGAGGCGAAGGTGCGGAATTGTACAGCATACTGACCAACCGAGAGGGACCCTTGACGAAGAGCAAGGAGGCTGGAGGCGGCAGAGGACACTCGGCCGGGCTCATCGAACACCTTCCGGAAATTTTCAATGAATATAGTGGCGTTGTACAGAGATGCATCATTCCGCTCCCATAACGGGGAAGCCCAGGCCAGAGCCTGTCCGGTGAGAAGGGATATAATATAGGCTGCCTTGGCCCTCTCAGAAGAGAAATTCTCCGGTGCAAGCTCAAATTGAATAGAGCATTGATTGAGAAAGCCGCGACACCCCTTAGGGTTACCATCATACTTCTCAGGAGTAGGTATACGTAGATTCCTGATCGTAGTGGTATTCGCACTCGAAGAAGGTGCGACCGGAGGAGATGGCTGGGGTGGATTCAAGGCATCCAGGCGGGAGATCACCCCTTGAATACACTGCAGGAGTTGAGCCTGATTGAACTCTTGTTGTTCCACGCGCTGACCCAAATGGAGGAGGAGATCACGAGCAGAGGGTTCCCCAGAGCCGTCCGTCATGGCCAGAGTAAACTGTCAGGCCCGAATAGAGAGGAACACTAACCGGTATTGGCGCTACTGAGCAGATAGGTGCGGAGTCATGCGCCCAACAGGGCTGAGGAGCGTGGCTCTCCTGTTGCCCGGCAACATTTCGGGCTGATCGGCGGGGACAGGCGTCCATCTCTGCCGAGTGGAAGTACGGCGGGACGGCGCCTGACACACTGTCTATGATGGATGCCCTGTAACATTTAAAAATGTATTGTGTATGTAGTCTTTGAAGTTTTGTAGTAGGAGTGCAGGACACCTTTGTCTATCATCATCCACATTTATTTATATAGCGGCAAGGTAATGAAAGCTCTGCTCTTGGCTACCAATGAATGCTCTGCCCCTCAAGAAGTGAATAGTACTAGCCTTTGACATTTTTGGTATGGGCGCAGGCCACCTTTGTCTATTTACTTTTAAAAAATGTCTAACTCTATTCATTATTACCACTGTTTATCCAATGACCTCTGCCTGTTACTGAACTTTACTGTCTATGATGGTTGACCTGTAACATTCAAAATGTATTGTTTTCGTAGTCTTTGAAGTTTTGTAGTATTTATGCAGTCCACCTTCGTCTGTCATCATCATTTATTTATATAGTGACAGCAAATTACATAGCATTTACAGTTGGGTATCTATTTGTGTAAATATCTACTGATGCCCCTGTCCATCTAATGATATCTGATTGTTACTGCCTCTTTGCTCTCCATGATGCATGCTGTATAATGTTCCAAATTTCATGTGTGCGTAGGGTTTCAATATTATTATCTTTTGCACCTTACAGTAATTTTTTTTGTTGTTTAATTTATATAATGGGCTTGCTTCAGTTTGTGGCATGGCTGATGACATTTTTTTTCCAACCGCTGCAATGTTCTACATGCGGTCGCTGAATTTTCATAAAGCCCAGAAAAATTCTCACACACAATTAATTCATATATGGTGTTTTTTTGGGGGGTGTACAGCTGCGTTGACCCATACACGCAAACACCCTTTTGCAATATAGATGTCATTGAATGACCCTTTACAAATTGACAAATATTGAAAAATAGAAAAAAGTTTAGAATATAGAGGCATTTGTAGGGGGTTCTACTGCAGTGATACTCACAAGCAAACACCCAGTTTTTTTCCAAATTATTTCAGATGTCATTGCCCCACACAAGATTACTTCCACTAGAATTTTTTTTTTTTAAAGAAATAACTCAATTTGTTTTTTGGATTCTGCTGCTAATAATTATACAGAAAAAGCACACTGTTTTTCTCCACTAAATATACTACTTAGTTCAGAATAATATCTAACTCAGTCTATATACTAGTACTAGTATATAGCCATTAATAACAACCAGTAACCATTAGTCCATCTAAAATCTCTGAAAGATTCAGATTAAAACCAATTGATCAGATACTATTCTAGCTGACTGATCCCTACAGAACAGCTTTAAAATAATCACACAATTATATAGCATTCTATGTCCTTCTTTCACCATGAACACTTTCTGTTTTAAAATGGTACTTGAGAAAATGAGTAAGGGCTATATATCTATATATATATATATATATATATATATAGATGATATGGGTCCAAAACTCTGCAAGTTTTGCATCAAAATTTTCCAGGAAATGACATTTTGCCTCGTTTTAAGATCTGAAATTGCATGCAAAACCAAGATCTCTCGGATGTCTCTGAATCCGCACCTCACATCTCTTGTATTAAGTTTGTATACCTATTCATGTACAGTAGGTAAGTCCTTGCAAAATACAGGTCAAAAGTGACCTTATGCAAAAGTACAATAATGTTTTAAATATTAAAACTATATAAACTTTTAAACAAAATTCAATTCTTCACAAGTTACATATTGTCCTTACACGATTTGTGCAAAATCGTGTAATTCCTGAGATATATTTGGGCAATAAAATATAAGCAATGTATATATTGAATCATGTTGAGCAATGTTTGAAATAAAAGTAAAACATTTCATTAATAAAAATATTTATGATGAATTGATACTGACAGTCATGCAATTATATTTTAGTTATAGTATGTCTAAAGCTGTACAAGAGATTAAATGCACCACAGAAAGTTATTGTACAAGATATAGAGCAAAGCTAGAGAAATGTCATTGCAATTAAATTTGTCATTTTATGAGAAGACTGAGTACTTGAAGAATGTGAAATTTAATATACTAATTAAAACTTTGGGATTTTCAAATAACATAAATTGTAATGTTAATGGAGCAATCAGTTAGGCAAGAAATACATTTGAAATTATTCAGAAAATAAATGTATTAAATGTTAATTGTCTTTGTGACTTGTAGTATAAGGAGAAATGGGCAAGGTGGCACAGTAGTTAGCATTGCAAATCTGTGTGAAGTTTGTATGCTCTGCTCTGGTTTCCTCCCATGCTCCAAAGTCATACTGGTAGGTTAACTGGTTTCTGACAAAATTAACACTAGTGTGAGTCTGCGTGGAATGGAATAAATTTTGCCTAGGCTCTTTTTCACTTCTCTCTCTATATTAAAGAGTTAACGAGAAATTCCTAATTTCTCCAGTGTTAACCTAATTTAACAGTGAAGAGTGTAGCTTGACTTCCTGGTTCCGCAAACTCCTAAATCATTCTCCTCTGTCTTTTGCCAAATAGCACCTCAACTGTATGGGACATATTTTAAAGTAAATGACATCACAGCATTAATCATTTTCCTTCACATATCTATTGCAACATCCTTTGACCTTTATATTCTCATCTACCCATGTTGAGCATTCGGCTCTGCAAATTCATGGGAGGTGACTGCGATGCACTAACGCTGCGCATCAAGATGTTCTGGCGTAGCTTATACTTGTAATTCATGTACAGTTAAGGGCGTTCCATGGGAGATATTATCTTGGCAGTGTGGTCTTGTCCTCTCACAAGCTGCAGTGAGCTGGGTGGCTAAAATTATTGACAGAGCAGCGACACAAATATATAATAGTTTAATAAAAGATACAACCCCTATGAAACAAAGTGTGCATTAAGTATCTACATTCAGTCGCTGAATGCCGAAAATGCCCAGAAATATTGAGAGCTACAGACAGCATCTCCTGCACCAATCTATAGTATGGTACGTGTTGAAATTCGCCCAGTCATAATGCACACACAATGTTTGATTTGTTATCGGCAATGAGGAATCCTGTGGAGACTCTTAGCAGGGTGAGCCATTTTGCTATGACATTCCTCAGTTTTTCAAACAGATTGGCAGTTGAAAGAGTAGCTTCCCTGTGAGTGACCTGGCAGTGTGTGCTAGCACTACAATGCTGAAAGGATTAGGAGAAGGATGATGAACAACCAGGTTTTGTGTGCAAAGCATGCTACAATCCTGAAACATAGTGTCAGAACACTGGCTTATAGGATAGTCATTTTAAACAAGTAGATGAAGTTGGGCTGCACCCAGAAGTAAACACAAGCAGTAAGAATCAGAGGTCATTAGATGGACAGCAGCATATGTAGACATTTTGACAAGTAGATAGATTAAGGTGGGCTGCACACAGAAGAAAAATGGCGAGAGAAAGACCATGCACACTATATTTTTAATGTTAGACAGATTCATCATGGAAAGTGAAGAGGCAGTAATAATTAAGAGGTCATTAGATGGACAGGGGCATCAGTAGACATTTCGACAAGTAGATAAACAAAGGTGGGCTGCACACAGAAGAAAAATGGTGAGAAAAAGTCCACACACACTAAATTTTTAATGTTAGACTGAATTATTCATGGGAAGTGAAGAAGCAGTAATCAGGGCTCAATAGATGGACATCAGCAGGCATCAGTAGATTTAACAGATGATGATAGACCAAGGCCATAATGTTAAATAGTGCAAGAAGGAACTCTTCTTGGTCCCACCCACCTTTATATTACTTGAGAAATGTATCATAATATTTAAAGTTGGAATATTACTATAAATGACCAAAAGAAGAAAAGGAATTCCGCACTGGTCTGCACCATACCAATTAAACACAAATTGCAGCTGCAAAGCAGGGCCAGTTGCTAGCCCCTAATCAAAAACAACCACAAACCAAAAAGAAAAATCAGCACTGAATAGTGATATATAGGTGTGGCCTCAGTTTAAAAAAATCAAAGAAATCCATGGCAGGATACATAAAAACAGAGATAATAATATATAAAAAAAATATTGTTAATGTCTCAATAAATATAGTACATAGCCCGCATAAATTGGTAATTGAAACCAAACATTTAAAAAACACTGGGCCTTAAAGCTGTATAAATGGAATCACAAATGATGTCTATAAACTAAATTGATGAGTACGTCCATGTAACTCTAGTAAATATATAGTAGTTCATATTAAGATATAATCACAATAAAATCCCTCCAAATCCCTCCCTTCTATCTTTGCGTAAACTTAAGTTGTGTTGGATATGGTTTATCTGTATTGCTGTTATATGTAATATGCATTATGTGTATTGTTACTAGTTTGAGCATTTTTAAAATATTTTAACATTTTATAAAAAAAAGAACATGCACATAGTTTAAAAAACTAAGTACCTCAGTGACAGGAACTGCCACGTTTGTGGCTGAAGTGCTAAAGCGAACACTTTGGTTGTTGGATGTTGAACTGGAGAATATATAGGGATTATAACAATTTACTAATAGGCATTTGGTTAACAGTGGTCATCTTCTTCGATGTTGACAATGTCATCACCCTCATGATCATCCTAATCACAGATGTCTCGATCGATTAAATTGTAATTTTAAAAAATAAGATGCACAAATTAAGTAACCCTTAGGCAGCATGTGTGACACATTGGAGAGGGACAGCAGTGACACTTTGGAGAGTGATGGAATTTGGTAGTGTGGACCTCAACTAATCCGCAAAAACCTGATGCCTTGATGGTGGAAATTGAATACAAATCCAATGCTAACATAACTGTCATGGCTTAGTAATCTGTTGTGAATCAGGATGCTGACTGTTATAATTGGTTCATCTTTCAAACACTTGCTTCATGTTAGGAACTCCCAAGCCAGTACAATGAAACTCGGGGTCTACTCCGAAGGCCCGGTGTTCGCTGGAGCCCCTAGTGGTGGGGACAGACTTGGCCGCGGGCCGACAGATGGTCGAGTAACGTATACTGACTTAAGGAGAACCCAGGAGTGGAGTCATTGGCGGACAGTAGCGGCCAGGAAAATCAAGGTCAGAGGTCACAAGCACAGGTTCGAAATCCAGGGACAAGCGAAAGGTCAGGAGCACTAGCGGAGGAGTAGAATCCGGTTTTCAGGCAAATGGTCAGGGTCAGAAGTGTAGGTTCAGTGGTCCAAAAACAAGCAAAGGTCATACACGGGAAGTCAAACAAAGGTAATAATCACCAAGCACAGGGAGAACAAGCAGGTAGCAGAACTGAGAACAGGACGCTATAACCGGCAGTGAGGCTCAGTCCTCACTGCCCTAAATACCACTGCTAGCCAATCAGAGCTTAGCTCTGAAACAAGTCACAGCCCCTGCCTGATTAATTCCTACAGGTTGCGCTAGACTGCGCATGTGCCCAGCTGTTTATTGCGCCCAGAGAGCCTGGGCAGAGTTCTCGGTGTCCGGTCGTTGCCCTGGCAACGGTCGGCCGGATTTCCGGAAGTGACGTCCTGGTCGCTTTAGCGACAGCCGAAACATCAGAAGAAACAGGAACTGAGTCGCGGCGGTGCCCGGCTCGTGACACTTCACAGACATTTGTGTAAAACTATCCTTATTCTTCTTGGTCCCTTTGTGTATAGATGTATCACCCACAGCAGCAGCAGCAGCTGTAACGTGTAAGCATATATCTTGGGAATCATGAATTGCATTCAGGGAGTTGAAATTTGAAAATTAAATGCTAGACCAAGGGTCGGCAACCTTTTTCTGTCAAGCCCAGGTGTGCCATATATATGTATATACATATATATATATATATATGTATATGTATATGTGTATATATATATATATATATATATATATATATATATATATATATATATATATATATATATACATATATATATATATATATATGTATACATATATATACATATATATATTGTGGCAAGAGCCCGCTACTGCAGAAGCACACGCGAACAACAACTTCCTTTTTATGGTGCTTTATTGTCAGGATGGTAAATGTTTGACACCATATACTTGTACAGCAATCATGGAGACCCTAAACACTAGCTATACATAGTCCAGCTCTCTCTCAGGACCAGCCAGCTCACCCAGCATTGGTCTCCCTGAACAAATGAAACAAACAAGCTTTTATACATGTTGCTCCTCCCCCAGTCTTAGCTTGATGGACAGGTGACACACCCACCTTCTCTTTAAAAGAAAACACCCATCACTGCCTCTGTTTGCACAACCAGACATGCCCTGTCTGTTTGCTGAGAGGAAGGATAACAGATCATGTAAGTTTAACCAAATTTAAACTATTGCTTTTCACACATAAGTCTTCACTCTAGGTGCATTACTGCACAAATGTTATACTCTACTTCCCTGCTTTCTCTGTATATTGCCAGCTAAATGCCTCCTTTTGTTACAATATATATATATACCTGAGCATTCAGACATCTCAAGTGATAGTCTAGAGTGTGGCCCATCACATCTTGACTCTTGTGAAGTGTGAATGAGTTCTGGGTCAACCATTGCTGATCTGGTTGCTGAGGAGCTTTCTCAGGCACACTCAGCAGGTGGTGATTACGCTCATAGATGGCACCCTTGGCTTGTACCATGTAACTGTTGGGACGAACAGATTCTCGGAAGATGGTGGCAGGTCTATCATATTCACAAGGAGTTTGCATTCGTACAGCTTGGCCTGGGACCAGATGTGGAAAGCAATGTGAGGCTCGGTCATAACTTGTTATGGCGCTTTGAGGTAAGTACCATTTGTACTCATGTTTGTACTTGCTCTTACAATTGTGGTATTGTAACAGGGAGGAGATTCCTGGTGTATCGTGACAATAACCGCTGTACAGGTGACAGTATACCATCTTGCGGTGTGTTTCTGAGGTTAAGCAAACGCTGTACAGATGTCAGTGTTATCACATGTACATTTTTCCAGCAGGTGTTTGGCTCTTTCTGCTAGCCCATTGGATTGAGGATAATGGTGGCTGCTGGTCGAGTGTTGAAAGTCCCAGGTATTTGCAAACTCCCTGGTGGACTAATATAGTGACTCTATGACCCTGCACTTCGTTGCCTTCTCAGGATGAAGAGGCATATCGTTCAGCAGGTGTTATGAACGCAGTCTGGATGGATCTTTGTCCAGAGGTATCCACCAAAATCCACATTTAGCATCCAGAATCCTTAAGATTTTTGTCTCAGGCATATCAGCATAACTTGTTTGACCGTTCTCAATGGATTTCGAGGCCTCATCAGTGCTTTCTTTAGGTGTACGGGATCTATGGATATTCTGACTGATCAGTCATTTTTCAGTCCAGCTACCATGGCTGAAACCCACTGTGTTGCTTCCTCTATTGGGGTAATTATACTGAGCATTGTCATACGGTCTAGTTCAGTAAGGGATAACAACGGTAGTGGGAGAAGCCGTGCTTCCTACTGGATGTAAGTGCAGGCACTAAGTAGAGCCTATACGATGATAGGGGGAGTTCCCACCCTCTAAAGGTTATTAGAATATGGTATAATAGGTTCTAGGGAGCATGAAGATGTATAATGACAGGTATGTTACAGATAAATAAACTTTAATGTGATAGGTATCACTGTCATAAATAAAAATTCTGGCCAGAATAACATACAGAATTATGACATGCATATGCAGCAATGTATTGAGATGCTGGTAATACCACAGGATATGGGCTCCGAGTAGTGAATTAAAGCAGTTCAAGTCAAAATAGTCACATAAAAATGAAGTGCAGATATGCAATTTATAAATCTGCAAAGGTATGTCTGTCCAGTGGATGATGTAAAGTGTGTGAAGATAATTCAGAATGGTTCAATAATGTATAGTCCCATACAAAGACTGTTGAAGTCAAACTTGTCCAGATGTTGTTGTGGGAAATATTCTCAATAACTGAAGTTTGTGAAAAGATGTTGCTAGTAGAGTAGTGACATTCCTTTCCTATAGTGCGGGTACTCCTTCCCTCCTCGAATGCAGGTGGTGCTACTCGCTCGTGGGTCTCGTCAGAAACGTCTAGTTTCCAAGGTTGCACATGCACAGTTTGACCTCGGTGTTTGCTGGCTGGTGACTAAACAGTGTTGTGGTTGCAGCATGCGTGTATGCGGGCAATGTTTGAATGATTGTGGAAGCTCCTGGTGGTGAGTGGGGAATGCTGCCAAAGTTGGTGTTGAAAGTTGAAATATGGGCTTCCTCAGGTATGATATGTGCAAACAAAAACATTCTCTTTTTGGGTCGAAACCAGTTGAATTAACGTTATATTTTTCAACTTTCAACACCAACTTTGGCAGCATTCCACACTCAACTACAAATTCTTTCCTCATTATCCTCCCCTTCCTCATAGACAAATGTGTCTGCTTTATGTACTGCCTCTGTGTAAGCCAGATTTAGTAAAATAAATGCTAATACCTTATTTTACTTCTCAGATAGCCCATCAATGCAGTACTCTGTCCATTCTTTCCACAACTGGGGTCAGTTATCAGCAATGTTTTCATCAAATATGAGAAAGTTAATGTGGTGAAGACATTTAGCCATGTCTGCGAAGTTCTGACACCATGTAGATGTAGAAAGACTGGAGTGACAACGCTTAGGAGGGAAACATAAAGGGCCTGTTTCATTAAGGAAAGTAAACCAAAAAAATGAGTAACTTTGCAACTTGGCAAAACATTGTTGCATTGCAGGGGGAGGCAAATTTAAAATGTGATGGCATATTTATAGCTAAGGGGTAAGGCATGTTCTAAATAAATTCTGAATTTCAGTGTACAAATTTAGCTATCAAGTATTTGAGCGCTACATAAAAAAACAGCCAGTATTTATCTTATGTGCAAAATAATAAACAAATTTTTCACCCCCTGCATTTTAACATGGTTTTGTCCAGGAGAAAATGTACTAATTTTTTTGCCATACTTTCCTTAATGAATCAAGCTCAGCGTGTTTGCTCAGCATAACCTATATTACAAGAATGCAGAACAGAGAACAGCATGCCTAGCACACAACCTTACTTCCTGCCAGGCTCTGGCAGATCATACATTTACAGGTAGAGTCAGAATTTACCATTAACATGAGTCCATGCATCCATCCTGGGATGTGGTGAAATGGCAGATGTGCAGCATAAATATTAGGGGTGTGCACCGGCCACTTTTAGTGTTTTGGGTTTTGGGTTCTGATTAGCTTGAGGTTTTGGGTTCTGATTTGTTTTGCCAAAACACCTGACGAAAGGTTTTGGTTCTGATTTATTTTTAAAAAAGCATAAAAAGCACTAAAATCCAGTTTTTTTGTTTTTTTTTTACACTCCTACGCTATTATTAACCTCAATAACAATCATTTCCACTAATTTCCAGTCTATTCTGAACACCTCACACCTCACAATGTTGTTTTTAGTCCAAAACGTTGCACCGAGGTTGCTTTCTGGACTGCGTAGTGGAGTGGCCCCGGGACCCAATTTGGTACCGGGGCCACAATACCTCCTCCAACTGGTCTCAATTTCACTGCACATATGGCTGCTCCTCCATCCTCTGCAGCATATAGAGGGTGGAGTTCTAGCGTGTCAATACCTCTTGTTTTCGATCATGACAGTGCATTTTAATTTTTTGGGGATTTGGCCCCAACACTGAATGTAGTTTAATATCTGATACGCAGCTATCTGGACTGCGTAGTGGAGTGGCCCCGGTACCCAATTTGGTACCGGGGCCACAATACCTCCTCTAACTGGTCTGAATTCCACTGCACAGATGTCTGCTCCTACCTCCTCCAAATGGTCTAAATTCCACTGCACAGATGGCGGACACCGGATGGACGTTTAACACCAACATAGCTGTTAAGGTGGCAGTTCCTATTTTTTGGAACTACAGAAAGAATGACCGTAGTAATAGAACTGGCAGTTCCTATTTTTTGGAACTACACAAACAATGACCGTAGTAATAGAACTGGCAGTTTCTATTTTTTGGAACTACACAAACAATGACCGTAGTAATAGCACTGGCAGTTCCTATTTTTTGGAACTACAGAAAGAATGACCGTAGTAATAGAACTGGCAGTTCCTATTTTTTGGAACTACACAAACAATGACCGTAGTAATAGAACTGGCAGTTCCTATTTTTTGGGAACTACAGAAACAATGAACATAGTAATAGAACTGGCAGTTCCTCTTTTTGGGAACTACACAAACAATGACCGTAGTAATAGAACTGGCAGTTCCTATTTTTTGGAACTACAGAAATAATGAACATAGTAATAGAAATGGCAGATCCTCTTTTTGGGAACTACACAAACAATGACCGTAGTAATAGAACTGGCAGTTCCTATTTTTTGTAACTACACAAACAATGACCGTAGCAATAGAACTGGCAGGTCCTATTTTTTGGAACTACACAAACAATGACCGTAGTAATAGAAATGGCAGGTCTCTTTTTTTGGACTGCAAGAATATATTGCTCTATAATATTTTTTATACTTTTTCAATTATTTTTTTATATTTTTTTAATATTTTTTTTTTTATGTTTCTTAAAGATTTTTTTTTTTTTTTTTAAAAAAGATTTTTGGCTGCTTAACAAATTGCTATAGACTTATCAGAAACAAATACAGGACAAAAGCACCACTGGACTCAGCAGCACAGACACTGGCCAAAGCACCACTGGAATCAGCAGGACAGAGCACTGGAAAAAGTACTACTGCACTCAGCAGGACAAAGCACCACTTGAATAAATAAATCAGCAGGACAGAGCACTGGACAAAGTACTAATGCACTCAGCAGGACAAAGCACCACTTTAGTAAAGTTATCAGCAGGACAGAGCACATCAACCTCCCTCTTCACTAACCACAGGGAGAATGAAGATGGCGGCCGCGAGCGGGGCATTTATGAGATCCGAGTCTCGCGAGATCCGACGCGAGACTTGGATGTCATAGCTTCGGTTTGGCTTCATTTGGCGCCTGGAAGTTCCCGAACAGTGCTCGGATCCCGTCGGATCCGCACTGTTCGGGTGGGCTCGGATTAGCGAAATCCGAGCCCGCTCATCTCTAATAAATATGCAGCCAACAAATCTGCAGCAATTGCATAATGCTATGATACTATCATGTGAACATAGACCATCATTTCTAAGGAATGTTTCTAGCACCCTGTTGAATCTATGCTTCGAAGAATTCAGACTGGGGTCTAAGGGGGGTCCCAGCTACAACTAGAAAGGTGTACCTAATAAAGTGACCACTGAGTGTGCATGTATGTATGTATGTATATATATATATATATATATATATATATATATATACATACATATATACACCACTACACTGTCATGGTATGGTCATAGTACCGCCCTCATTCAGCTGTAAAGTCATTCAGATCTTCTATCCTAGGAGGTACAGTATATGAGCCTGATTCACCCAATTGGAATGTAAGCTCTCTAATGTATAGGGCTCTCAGTACCCATTGTTTTCATATCGGGATGTATGTTCTATTTTTCCTACTGTACAGCACTGCGGAACACTGTGGCACCTCACAAATCTATGATAATAATTATAATAATAATGTGCTATATACATTTAAGGGTCAGTCCCTGCTGGTGATAAGATTTGCTGTGTTTCACCTGAGATAAGCTTCACTATACTACCACAGTACTTATTTCAATTTTATTATTATTGTGGAACTGAACACCCCATCTTTACAGCTCATGGGGCAGTATCCCTTTTATCCATGAATTGAAACTATAACATATTTTTTATTGCCGCTATGATGATCTAAAGTTCTGCAGCAATGAAGTGATTTATGTGACTAATTCCCAGGGTATTATAATGCATAGAGAAAATACAGAAATGGCTTTCAATCACACAATCTTCTCAAAGGTATGAAGAATGTTAAAACATATTTTATTATAGCAGCCTTAAATATTTTGACAAAATTTGGAATAAGCTGTGTAATACAGCTACAAGACTGTTGTGTGTGAAACAAGCTGGACCTTGTATGATTGCTTGAAGGATGATGTCAAATATTTTACAGCTGCTTCAGTAAAGGGAGATATTTTAATGCACTCCACAACTACCTCTTCCAGTTCTTGAAAGTGATTTGCACTATAAATCTTTTTGGGATGTGGATCTACATGAAGTCCAAGTGCTCTAGCTAATCACTATATGATGTAAAGGCTGATCTCTCCAAAGTTGCTAGTTTTTATATCTAGTAATATCATTCCTTTTTCATCAATTATTTTTTTTGGAGAAAGATCTTCAAACATTAAGGGTAGAGAAAATAAAAAGGGGAAGGGGTTGAGCAACAAACAGCCGGGAGTAAAAAAAAAAAGACAAGCAGTACATTGTAAGAGTTTTTACAAGAGCAAGTTATGCACATCTTTATTTTAAAAACAAATAAACAGATAAGAAATGAACACTATGGGGCGTATTCAATTGTCGGCAGAAACGCCGAAAATCCAGCGGTCCGCGCACAATTACCGTTATTACGGTAATCGTGTGCGGAAAAACAGTTAATACGGTAATTTACTCGCTGGATTTCAGCTCGCAGCTCCCTGAGCCACGAGCTGAAATCCAGCTACAAATTACTGTATTAACTGTAATAGTTTTAACACCGCGGGACTTCTAAACAATTGAATATGCCCCTATATATTATATTAGGTTTATAGGGATTCATTTAGGCTAAAACTTAAGAGGTGTGAAATAGTATTGGGGCCAGGTGATGTCAAGCCCTATCCATCAACAACATATTGTGGAGAACAGTTAGAAATAGGAGAGGAAGTTGAAGTCATGTTGGGTATTCCAGAAGATTCCATTTATAACTAAAGTGGATTTTAAATATTATTTGACGCAAGATAGGGAGTAAAGGGTTTTTCCAATACTGAGCTATGACCACTCTAATTGCAATGAGCACGTGGACCAGACACATATCTAGTATGTTTAGGAATTTGCTCAGAGTAGGAATGTAGAAGTGCAACCTCTAATGAGGGCTCCAAATTAATATTAAGAACCAGATTTGCCAGGTTGGAAATTACCCAGTTTACAAACAGCTGGGTAGTTCCAGAAGATATGTATTCCCATCTCTCCAATTCCAACATAATTTCAATAGGCCATATTTTGTGTAATCTATCAAGGGTAAGATAAACTCTATTTAATAGTTTGAACTGCATCTCTGAATAGATCAGACATTTAAAAAGTTGATGGGAGATAATATAAATATGCTCCCACTAATTAGTAGTGAATGTAGTATTTAAATCTTCTTCCCATTAATACCATTTTTAGAGCTGAAAATTGTATGTATTTAATATGACAAACAAATCCCCCTGAAATCTAAAAAAGACATAATATTACATACAGCACTATTTCTACAGTCTAGAATTCTTATGAGTCAGCCTAATTGAATTCTCAAATCCAGGCTTGCTAAAAATCATCAATCAACTGCAGAATGTAATCACACATACACTCTTTAATTAACAGTTACAGATATAAGTGAGGGTTCTAAATAGAGGATCTGTATAGATGTCTGTACATAGAATGCTTGCTCACAGATAAACAACCAGCCTAGGTTTAAGCCACTTTTGATTATTTTGGTGTGAAACAAGATGACATATGAGATGAATACTTTACAGTTATAAAATAAATATCTGCATAAGTATTCCACCAGGAGATTCTGATGTGGGATGTTGTTTACTCTTGTACTAATGTGTCAGGTTGTTGTGATTCTCCTTTTCTTGTTTTATTACATATAAGAGAGTTGCAATATGGTATCTTCTAATTTTCTATTAGAATGCCAAAATAGTTCTCATTATTACTGAAGGTTGACCAGAAAGACTTTGTCTGATCTTGTGGCATGTGTAACTCCAATTAAAACAATCGCACTGTGCGACGAACAGAAAAAGAAAAAGGAGAACATAAATCAATCTTCACCTTAATATCTTCTGCACAGATCCTACATGTTTGTCAGGCTTCAGTAGTATCTTCATTGGGTAATATTGAGTTAATCTGCAACAATAGAGGGTAACTAAGGATCTCTCTGCCCAACTACTTACGACCTCAGTCACTCAAATGAAATATCAATACTCCAAATTTATGTTTAGAAGCCACACCAGCACGTTTGTTTATGGAGGCATGGGCCACTAAAGGTTTTTGTTTGTTATCAAAAATATACTTCAACGTAGAAAAGGTAAATTTAGAGGCAGATATGTAACAATGAAAACACTTTAAACTTCGGACAAGAGTTTACAGAGCAATAGCCTAATATAGCAGTAAAATATATACAAATATTTATACACAAATCCTAAAGAGTAAATACCAACACATAAAGAGAGGGGCGCAATGAGTGTTCGGAATCGAAAATGAAGGCAAAACGTCATTGTGACTAACTCGGATCTCGGGGCTGTTCTCGCGATATTTGAAATACATAAATACCCGCCTCCACAGCACTCCATCGCCATTTGGTTTAGGTCACAGGCTGTATTAGAGCAGGGACAGAGCAATAATTGTACACCTTATTCTTTCTATTATTATTTCAATTCTAAACTATTCAATTCTATTATTATAACCAATTCTATTAGCAATTGTTAGAGCAGGAAGAGAGGAGGATAGAGGAGGCATTTTTTTTCAATTTTTTGCACTACAAGTGCTTTGGGGTGTCCCATATTCCCCAGTGTGAAACACTAATTTTTCTAGCTGTCAACAGTGATATTTATCAGCAGTATCTATACAATTTTTTGCACTACAAGTGCTTTGGGGTGTCCCATATTCCCTAGTGTGAAACACTACTTTTTCTGGCTGCCAAAAGTCATATTTAGCAGCAGTATTTATACAATATTTTGCACTACAAGTGCTTTGGGGTGTCCCATATTCCCCAGTGTGAAACAATAATTTTTCTGGCTGTCAAAAGTCATATTTATCAGCAGTATCTATACAATTTTTTGCACTACAAGTGCTTTGGGCTCATTAAAATGGATTCAAAGCAGTCCACATATGAGCAGAATCAGCAAGCAGGTGCTGGCACCAGTCCTGATGGTAGTGTTCCCAGTACGTCATCTTGTAAAGCCTGTGTAAAAGTACATAGTCTTTTTAAATCAAGGAAAAAACACACCCCTAAAAATAAGTATACTTATAAGTATAATTATAAGTATAAGTGTAGGGTACAATCTGCCCCCAAATAGGAAAGGGACTTGGGGCATTTCTATATCACGTACAGTCTTGAAAGGCTGCTGTTTTGGCAATTTCTCAATAAGGGTAGGGTGTCATAGACAGAGTGACCCCAAACTGCCTTTGTCCATTTCAATTTATATTGTACAGTCTATAACGGCTGAATTTTTTTACTATTTTCTACAAGTGGAGGGGGGCCTATAGAGACAGAAACCAAACTGCCTTTGTCCATTTCTTTAGATATTTAACTATAAGTGTAGGGTGTAATATACACCCAAAGACGATGGCTGCATTGCCAATATGCATAGATGGAGAGGAAGACAATCTGGTTTGTGTATAGAATTAATGACGGCCTACCAGGAATAAACTGTTCTTTTCATAATTTATTAGCTTTACAATTACATTACTTATCCAAGAAACAGGTGGAGCACTAAATTTGGCTATTTTATGCCCAAAAACATTGATTTTTAAACAAAATTGCAAAACAAAACCAAACAAAACCAAAACCGAAACACGCAAAGGCGGTTTGGCAAATCCAAAACCAAAACCAAAACACGACGGTAATCCAGATCCAAAACCAAAACCAAAACACGGGGGTCAGTGTGCATCTCTAGTATAAATCTAAATCTAACAAAAATAAATAAATTGTAAGCAATAAAATTATATTTGTAATAAAATACCACAATTCAATGAGAAAGAAATGTCAGCAATAATATATAGTGGTGTCCAGATACAAATGACTTGTTCTTATCAGAACAGACTGATTTTCTACTGCAAATGTTCCACATATACAATCTTTGGCAGAAGTTATTGAAAAAGTAGTCCTTAAGTGAGTGGTCAAGTTATTATATGGATGTCCATCAATAAGTTGTAAACTATTGACTGCAAAGAAAAAAATCATGTGCAAACTAAAAACATGTTAAGCTGATAAATCTACTCACTAATGCAGAGTTCAACAGAATGTAGTAGCGGGAGTAAAAAGTATCAGTCTCACCAGAGCAGAAGTATGGTGGTTTAGGTAGTTTCCCTGTTTCTTGTGTTCTACTCTGTGTCCAGTTTTGGGTGTTGTAACAAGAAAAGTTGTATCCCCATTTGCAATTGCACTCACAAGTAGGATACGCTCACATTCAGAACCCCCCCTTACAGCTTTATGCTGTATGCTGTGCAGCTTCTGAGTAGTATATAGCGATCCTTTTGATCTGGGTTACAGGATAATTATATTTGATTCAAGCCAATAAACACCTAGTTCTGGAACTTGATCTTTCGGACAAAAGTAAAACAGTTATATTATTTTATTTTACACATTGATCAATGAAATAACAAGGAATCTAAACTTCAGTATATAAACGATTAGATTCACTCTAAGTACATAAAGAACTATATATTTTTTTCTTTTCTTGCATCACTCCATAGATCTCAGTGTGGCGCAGACACTGATACAAGATACGTGTCCTTCCTGAGTCAGATATCTGAGTCAGAAAAATCTGACTCAGGAAGAACACTGTAGTTCACCTGGTGTGTCCTAAGATCGAGTCAGAGAAACCTCGAAGAAGTGACAACTACATGGAAGCAGCAATCGGAGGGATTATTTCTGACGGAGCCTGCCCAAGAAATCCAGCCCATCGTTGGACCGTAGGGTAAGAGTAGTTAGCCAGCATTTAGGGTTAGAGCTTTATGCTTGGACTGTGGCATCCATCTTCCCCATTTGGCTCAGACGTGACTTATCCAGAAAAGGCTATAATCATTTTATTTGTGTGTCAGCTCTTTACGTCTGCACTCATTATATCATATAATTTTTATTAATGTCAATAATTATACAATGAAATATTGTAGCCCTAAATCCATGGTAGATGCACAGTTTTAATAATTTGCAATGTAAATTCATTGATGTATAATATAATATTAGTAATAATAAGAATAGTTGAACTTTAATTTGTAAAATAAATATAGAAAACCTTCCGGCGCTATGAATGACTAAATAAAAAAGGTGCCAAAGCTAGGGGTCTGCAATCCCAAAATATAAAGAGATGTTATCTCTGATGAAATTACCTGTTTGGTGATAAAACGCTTCAGTTTGGAAGCCTAACTTTTTTGTATTACACCACCTATATTCATTACCAACCTATTACCAAATTTTTCACTACCATTTGGAAGATTTATACAGATTCAATATGCTGTGTGAAGTTTCTATTAATTAATCTTGCTGCACGTCTCTGTCGGAATGCTATTACCTTGAAGTGTGCATGAGAATTGAAAAGAGTCCTGGGAACGGAGTAGTAGCTTTATTGCTTCCGGACATATTGGCGGAGAAACAAATTCCAAACGAGCACTCGTAGATTTTTGTAAAGGTACTGGTCTCACGGACTATTACATCTCCAGGAATCTGGTAAGAGACAATTACTTTATGTTTCACACGGACAAGCAAGTTCTTTTCTCCATACTTACAAGAAGCCGCTTTTTGATCTACTATTTGAGTTATTTGACCCAGGACTCTGAATTATCTCAGCATTAATATCATTGGAATATATGGGATTGACTATTTCTTCACACTCTATATCACAAGCATTATTAACCCTGTGGGGTGAACTGCGATTAATTGGTTGGTTTTATCCACATTACCATCTGTCATATTTGTAGGTACGCCTACTATTTTTTATGAACATGTCTTTTGCGATATTTATACTATATCAATGTGGTATTTTTATATTATGTGATTTTTGTATTAGTACACATTATCCATGTGGATTTTTGTTGCATTCTTGTCAGGAACTCCTCCAACCAATACAACGCCACCTGGAGTCTACTCAGATAGTCAGGTGTTCACTGGAGCCCCTAGTGGTGGGGACAGACTTAGCTGCAGACTACAGAGGGTCGTGTGGCGTGTATCAGCTGCGGGGAACCCAGGAGCAGAGGATAATGGCAGGCAGCAATTCCAAAGGACAGGCCGAGGTCAGGGGTCACTTGCTAGGAAGAATAGTCATTAAACAAGCCAAGGGTCGAGGTCACAGGCAAATCAGCAGAAACGGTGGTACAGGCCAGAAGGTCAGGGCACAGGCAAACAGGCAAATCCAGTAAACAGGCAGGGGTCATACACGATAGGCAACAATCCAAAGGTAACACCAGAAATACAGCAGCAGGCAGCAACACAGGAAACTGGAAGCTATGACCGGTAGAGAGGCTAAGCCCTCCCTGCCTAAAATACAAAGTGTGACCAATCAGAGCCTAGCTCTGAAACTGCCCCCAGCCTATGCCTAATGAATTAATCCACCAGAATTAGTCCACAGGCTAGTTTACTATTTGCACACGCGCCTAGCAGTTCCCCTTTGCTGGGACGTGGCGCTCTCTCCATCAGCGTCCCGACCGTTGCCTAGGCAACGGCCAGGGTGAGCCTCGGAAGTGACGTCCCGGTCGTCATAGCGACAGCCGGGACGCGTGTGAGAGAGTCGCGGCGGCTGGGCACCGCCGCGACTCGTAAAACAATTCTAATATATTCTATATACTATATACTCTTTGTAGTGCACAAGTACTTTCAGGAAATAGGGTGACCATTGCATTTTTGTTGTGGACTTTAATTTTAAAATCTCACTTTTTGCCTTCTGCCTTTGTTTTGGCTCTTTGGTGTTTTTTTATTTTATCTGTGGATATTTTCTATTTGTTTGGATTCACTTTATTTGAAACAGCTGCTTGTCTGAGCTGGAGCTTCACACAAATTTCAACATGCAATATAGGCATATTCCACAAAATGGGTGAGGAATGTAACTCATGACCCCACTGATGAAAAGTGGATTGTCTAACCACTAAGGCAGGGGTCAGCAACCCCCGGCACGCGTGCCAGACGTGGCACGAGGAGCCGTTTTCACTGGCACGCCAGCTCCCAGGTCACGTCCCGACATCAAGGGGGAACGCTGTTTTCGGGAGCTCCGAACTTCCGCCGCTGGTGTCTCTGGGGAACAGGTAATTTCCATTTGAATTGTAGCGCACGTGCGGTCATTTATACACGTACCACAGCGCTACATCCTCTATCTACAGCTTCTTTCTACCTGTTTTTCCCCTCTTCGCCTCCCTTCTGACTCATTATTATTGAGTGTCTCTCTCGCGGTGCACTGTAAAAGTGGAGCCTGAAGTAAGTTAGATCTCCCCTGCCTTTTCCTGCCTCTATTTTTCCCTCCCAATGTGTGCCTCTGCCCCCCTTTTGCATGCCTCTGCCCCATGAGTGCCTCTGTCCCTCCTGACCCATGTGTGCCTCTGTCTCCCCAGCCAATATGTGCTTCTGTCTCCCCAGCCAATATGTGCCTCTGTCTCCACAGCCAATATGTGCCTCTGTTTCCCCAGCCAATATGTGCCTCTGTCTCCCCAGCCAACATGTGTCTCTGTCTCCATAGCCAATATGTGCATCTGTCTCCCCAGCCAATATGTGCCTCTGTCTCCCCTGCCCCATGTGTGTCTCTGTCCCCCCTGCCCCATGTGTGCCTCTGCTCCCCTGCCCCATGTGTGCCTCTGCCCCCCTGCCCCATTTGTGCCTCTGCCCCCCACTTGCATGCCTCTCCCCCCCTGCCCCATGTGTGCCTGTGTCCTCCCTGCCCCATGTGTGCCTGTGTCCTTCCTGCCCCATTTGTGCCTGTGTTCTCCCTGCCCCATGTGTGCCTGTGTTCTCCCTGCCCCATGTGTGCCTGTGTCCTCCCTGCCCCATGAGTGCCTGAGTCCCCCCCTGCACCATGTGTCACTGTGTCTCCCCTGCCCATATGTGCCTCTGTCTCCCCAGCCCATATGTGCCTCTGTCCTCCCTGCCCATGTGTGCCCAAACTGTTTGTGTGTACCTGTCTTACATTGTGGCTGCCTGTTCCTTTATCTCTCCCTCTTTGTGTGCATGTCTCCCTTGTCCCCCCCATCCCATTTGTTTCCCCTTTTTTCCTATGTGCCCCCACAATCCACAGTCCTATTGCACAACACCTTCTACCCCCTTGTCTGCCACATCTCCTCTTTTCTCACCTTTTCTTCTGCTCTCCTGAATGTGTGAGCAGCGTTGATAGCTGCCGATCTGAAGCGACGTAAAGGAACAAAGGCAAAACCGCATCCAGCGCCACATAACTGAACCTGAAAATTGTAACCTGAGACTGGCGGGTAAGCAAACCTTTCCTTTAATAAATCGTATGGGCTTTTTCTTCAGAGGGTTACCTCTGGGTATAATACTGCTATTGTTGGAGGTAACCCCTGCAGGAGACTTTTGCACAGTGAAGCCTATTTAACGCGAAATATCTGTCCTTTGTGTGTGTGTGTGTGTGTGTGTGTGTGTGTGTATGTGTGTGTGTATATATATATATATATATATATATATATATATATAAAATTTAATGATGGCACACCTGGGCTTTACGAGGTTTTTGCCGGCACACTAACAGAAAAAGATTGCCGACCCCTGCTCTAGTCTATAGATTGCATTTATTTTTTCCAACTGAATCTTGCCTTAGTGGTTAGCCAGTCCACCTTCCAACAATGGAATCATGAGTTCGATTCCTGACTCATGACTTTTACCTGTGTGGAGGTTGTATGTACTCTACTATGTATCCATTATGGAAGAGTACGCTACGCATTTTGTAACGTTAATGATATATATTTTTATAATACACTAATGTTTTATTATGCATGTTTATTTATGCTAGCGAATTATTATGAGATGCAATTGCATCCACATTCTCAGTTCAAATCAAATACATTACACGATCTTTCATGTAGGTGAATAAGAAGGTGTGTACATTTAGCTCATTAACACTTCAAAGTCATTTGTCCCTGGTTATAAAAACTTGTAAGTGTTAAAACAAAAAATTAAGTAATAACATTTCTGCACAATACACTACGATTGTGTTTTTAACCGGGTCTTTTGGTGTTGCTGAGCACTCCGGTGCATTCTTTCTTTTTAAGATTGTTCCAAACAGTTGATTTGGCCACACCTTATGTTTTTTTGCCTATCTCTCTGATGGGTTTGTTTTGATTTTTCAGCCTAATGATGGCTTGCTTCACTGATAGTGACAGCTCTTTGGATCTCATATTGAGAGTCAATAGCAACAGATTCCAAATGCAAATGTCACACCTAGAATCAACTCCAGACCTTTTACCTGCTTAATTGATGATGAAATAACAAGGGAATAGCCCACACATGTCCATGAAATAGGTTTTGAGTAGATTGTCTCATTACTTTTGGTCCCTTAAAAAATATGAGGCACATATAGAAACCGTTGTAAATCCTACACCGTTCACCTGATTTGGATGTATATACCCTAAAAATAAAAGTGAAAGTCTGCAGTTAAAGCACATCTTGTTAGTTTCATTTCAAATCCATTGTGGTGGTGTATAGAGCCCAAAATATGAGAATTGTGTCGATGTCTTAATATTTATGGACTTGATTGTATATAAATATACATATGGATTACATAATCATCATCATCATCATCATCATCACTTATTTATATAGCGCCACTAATTCCGCAGCGCTGTACAGAGAACTCATTCACATCAGTCCCTGCCCCATTGGAGCTTACAGTCTAAATTCCCTAATATAGACACACACTCACACACAGACATAGACAGACAGGCAGGGATAGGCTAGGGTCATTTTTGATAGCAGCCAATTAACCTACCAGTAAGTTTTTGGAGTGTGGGAGGAAACCGGAGCACCCGGAGGAAACCCACGCAAACACAGGGAGAACATACAAACTCCACACAGGTAAGGCCATGTCGGGAATCGAACTCATGACCCCAGTGTTGTGAGGCAGAAGTGCTAACCACTACGCCACTGTGCTGCCCATACATAAACTATCTTGGTTTACATAAACAACAGGATATCTAGCTAGGGGGATTCACCTGTCCTCTGTTAAATTCTAGTCAGGCAAGTGTTATGTTTAAAACTCAATGGAGTGAATAGGCAAGATTACATTATGCTGTATCCATTTATATAGATTGTGTATATTTAGCTCTGCTATTAACATTGTTATTTATCTACACATTTCAGCCTAAAAAAATTTGGGGGGAATATTCTGCATTTAGGTACATCAGTAGGCAAAGTAGATAATGTTTAGTAGTGTATTCACAAACACGACAGGGTGGCTTTCTGTGTCTGATGTAATAATCTTAATTAGGGAATGTGTTTGGTATTCCTATGCCTTAATATCCTTAGACACAGCAGACAGTCAACACACACCTACAGCCGGAGGCTATTCTCAGAAAGATCATGCTGCTGTACGAGGTAATGGTTCCTGCCAGCTGACGGAGGCTGGAATTTTGATGAACGACTGCAACGACCCTTGTTCCTATTCCTTTGGGTCAAGTTACCCCAGGTCTGGTGAATCTGTGTGCTTGCCAAAAGGAAGGTGACAGTGAAGCCCAGGGCCGGATTAACCCGAGGTCTAACTGGGCTATAGCCCAGGGTCCTCGGGCATCCAGGGGGCCCTTCAAAGTCTTCAGCAGCATTATTGATCGGTCCGGGGCGGGGGCGCCCCCAGCCCGATCAATGCTGCTGAGCACTGTCAGTCCAGTCCTCCGTCCCTGGCGCTCAGTACTCTGCTTACTGAGGAGTTCTCGCGAGTGAACTCTCGCGAGATCTCCTCAGTAAGGAGTTTACAGCGCGCCGGGGATGAAGGACTGGACTGACAGGTAAGCGCTTGGGGGGGGCCTGACGGGGGGCGGCGGGTGGCTCACATTGGGGGCCTCACGGGGAAATGGAGGCGCCCTTAGCCCAGGGGCCTCCATTCCCTTAATCCGGCCCTGATGAAGCCGTACCGCTGCCGTCCTGGCAGCCATTGATGCTTTGCACTCCCTAGAAAGCTTAAGTCTATATTAAGTTTTTCAAATACGCCCATAATAATAGGACCAGCATTGTATAGTATGTGCGACTCTCGTGTCCATTGTGCATACCTGTAATTTTTCATCCTGTACCATATGTGTTTGGACTGTTGCTGCTGTAACATTCATCATTATAAATAAATGATGGTGATGATCATAACATTAATAAAAGCTGCCATTGTTAAAGTTGAATATCTGCCTGTGTGTAAGTATTTGGCCATGTACAGGGGAACACTGTAGGCTGTTCAGCCTTTTGTACACACCGTTCTCTCACACAAACCATGATACACTGCAAGTGCGGCAACTGATGGCTCTATTTTGAAGTTAAGTTACAATATGTCTGTTTGCCCATAATCCACTAAATGTTTCAGTCATTCACAACACACAATTTCCTATTGAAGCACACTACAAGGGCATCTTTTTAGGCTAAACTGCGTAATGGTTTTTAATTTCAAGTAATAATTTTGGCGCATAAGGGCCGATTAAAAAAATGTACATGCAACACAGACACCAGGACAATTCTACCTTTGCTTCCTCTTCTTGAAGTAGTACACACATTTCAGGACCACGCAATAAGTGACAGACAGCTCTATTTGTTTGTTGATTTGTCAGAAATGCCTCAATTAAGCATCCATGATAATAACTTTGAAATGTTGTTGTGTACTGTTATGTTACACACTCTCCCTGTGGAGCAAACAATTTGAGTTATTAGGATTTCAAATCTACAACGTACCTTGAAGTTTTGGGGTATTGTCTTGTTGTGGGGGGATGCTTGGGTAGGTGTATTATTACACTCCATCAAAAAAAGAAATAAAAAGTACATAGGATTTGTCTTTGCAAACACATTGCAGGCCCATTTCAAAGTGAACTGTATTGTAATTAGAGATGGTCACTGACCCTCATGTTTTGGTTTTGGATCTGGATAACCTTCGTGTTTTGGTTTTGGTTTTGGCAAAACGGCCCTTGCGTGTTTTGGTTTTGGTTTTGTTTGATTTTGTTTTGCAATTTTTTTAAAAATGCCATTTTTTGGGCTAAAATAACATAATTTAGGTATTCTTTTGTACCTACATTATTATTAACCTCACTAACACTAATTTGCAGTCATTTCCATTCAATTTTGACCACCTCACAGGCCACAATATTATTTTCATATACTTTCAGGCTGAAAGTCGCTGCTGACTAATTTAGCAATATTGTTTTACAAATAGGATTGCTTTCTTTCTTTAGGCCCTTCTCTATCTTATATTATTTATAACTATAACTTTATCTGTAATACTGTTACATGTGGTTTGCTAGTTGGTACAGCATTTTGCAAACTTCTTATCATAATAATATAAAATTCAGTGTACTTTTCCTTAATCCTCAGATGGAACTTTCAGATTCCTTCTTGTCCAAATACTATATCCAAAAAACAATATTATCTAAATGTTTATCATTCAAAAAAAAAGTGAATAATTTTGTCATAGTTTTATATGAGTTTTCCATTCTGTTAACATCTCTCCATGTAACTCCATTAGAGATACTGCCATCTGGTTTACATGTTTTCTTTTATTTTTTTTAAATCCAGTTGAAATTGTTGTACTTCACATTTAGCAGTTCACATTTTCAAATTACACACAGCAGTCCATGATTTTGCATTAACTAATTGGACTTACATTGTTTTAATTTCTTTTTCATTGCTTAAGAGCTGGTTTCCATGCCTGACTGGTGTATAGCCAAGTATAATCTCCACTACAGCTCAGTGCATAAGTTCCTGACAAGGAGGAGGCACTGCTCTGACAGCCAAACCCCTTCCTGTTTCACCTTAAATACACAGCAGACGAATTATGATACATTACAAAACTCGCGAGAACTGAGATCCGACGATGTCACGATTACGTTCGCCTCGATTTGGAATCTGAATTGGCGGGAAGGTACCGAGCCGACTTGGCTCGTTACTCGGGTTGCCAAAGTTCGGGTGGGTTCAGTTCTAAGGGAACCGAGCCTGCCCATCTCTAATTGTAATACACTTTTAAAAGAGTGCTTAAAGAGATGTAGGCTCAGTGCAGTGATGTAACATTGTACTGTCAAACGGCAATATTTTGGGTTTTGCATGGGAAACATAATGTCAACAATAACCAACAACCAAACAGTTATTTTTCATTGCAATATAAATATGTTTTAAAGAGAACAATGAAAAAAAAACCAAAATCAAATAAATCTAATTTTAAGTCACCCATGATGTGGAGGGCTCTGAACAAGCATCAGCGCTCTCTTAGTCAGCAGGCTGTGACCGACGGTGTAACGAAGGAGCAAGGGGATGGGCAAGGGGATAGCCAAGGGGATAGGCAGGGGGATAAGCAAGGGGATAGCCAGGGGGATAACCAAGGGGATAGGCAGGGGAGGGTAAGGGTGTTACATTGGACGTCCCAAGGAGGGTGCGGTGCCGAGGGGGGTGCGAGAGGCAGAAAAGGGGCAGGAGCCAAAGAAGGGGCAGGAGCCTGAGAAGGGGCAGGTGCCTGAAACAGGGGGCAGGGGCAGGAGCCAAAGAAGGGGCAGGGGCAGGAGCCAGAGAAGGGACATAAGCCAAATAAGGTGCAGGAGCCAGAAAATGGGCAGGAGCCAAAGAAGGGGCAGGGGCCAAAGAAGAGGTAGGTGCAGGAACCAGAGAAGGGGCAGGATCCAAAGAAGGGGTAGGTGCAGGAACCAGAGAAGGGGCATGAGCCAGAAAACGGGATAGAGCCTGAGAAGTGGAAAGAGGTAAAATATTATGAAGAGTGAGCTGGTGGTCTGGTGTGTAGAAGGTATCTTGTGTGGCATGAGTTAAAATGGGTGAAGAAGTGACATTTAGTGGAGGCCGTTGTGAGGTGTCCCGTTCGATTTTGTACAAGAGGGTGACAATATATGTGAAGTTAGCACTTAAAGTGGTAAGTTGCTCATCAAATTTGTCCTCCATACGGGTAAGGGTTTGTGTGTCTAAGGACTGAGTGGTGGATTCAAAATGGTTACTTATGTGCGACAGTGACTGCTGCCTCAAGAGTCATGCATCCTCACTCCAAAGGGCCTCAACATCACGGCCAGGCTCAACCACTTCTTGAATGTCTACAGTCACCTCCTCCACCTCACGTTCTGTATATAGAGTTAAAAAAATGTAAAAAAAGGTTACCTTCCAAACTTTGCAAAGCCAAAAAATGCACATTGAACAAATCACAATTCCTGCCAGTTGTGATGCTTCTGTTTTGTAGATTTGTACTACAGGGAATTTAGCAACAAACATGCCTTTGTATTCTAACATAACAGCCAATGCTATTAAGTATATGTGTTTTAGATATTGTGGCAAAGAGGGATATTTGCCACAGTTCCCTGTAAGGTAACAGGTAGGAACACAGTTAGTCTGCAACCTAAGTTTTCCCTAGGTTCCTCTTTGAGCACACACACACAGGTGTTCCACATGGGTGTGATGGGTTTGCTGTGATTTGTTTGTAGTGCTTGTGGTGGAGGATAAAGACATAGTCTGTATGTGTGGGTGGCACCACCGATGCCAGTAAGTGGCCGGCGAGTAGACAGGGAAGTAATGTCTCGCCAGATGTAGGTGGTGGGGATTTTTGTGTACTGTTACTGGATATTAGTGCTGTACCAGCATTGGAGCTGTTTTACCATCCTGACAACTGGTAATAAACACTGCTGGTCAATGTAGTGCCACACTTGTTAAAGGTTCAAACTGTGAATTGGATGTGGTACAGAAAATCAGCCAAACTGTTGTAATGCTTTGTTTCCAATGTGTTGCTATGAAGAGACAAATCTTTGCATTGGGAACTGATTAGCAGCTGTTTTGTTGCAAAAGAAAGCAGAAGTTAAAACACTGCTGGTCATTGTAGTGCCACACTTATTAAGGGTTCAGACTGTGAGTTGGGTGTGGTCCAAGAAGAAAACATTTTTTGGGGGGGGGGTTGATTCCCAGCACATATCAGCTGGAAAAAAAAGGGTTTAAAAACAAACAAAAACACATTTATTTTATGGTAATTGTAGTACCACACCTTATGGGTCACTCAGTTGTGAATTGGTTGTGGCCCAGAAACTTTTGTTGTTACCTGAATGCTGAGAGAAGCTAGGTTTCATTTCCCAGCACAAATTCCTGTGGGAATGGACAGTCAGTAACAATGGTAACGGTCATTGCCCCAAAACTGCCATACCCTTTAATCCTGGGCAGAGACTTTCCGCTATTCTCCAGGAGCGAATCCAGCCGGACACCTCGGCAATTGCAGCACAGGCCGAAAGTCCAGTCTTGATGGAGGAGCTTCAGGGAACAGAAATTGGAAAGCGCCAGGATCTAGTATGGAACCTGAACCAGACAATTCAGGAAAATACACCTTCTAAAAGGTGGGAGTGTAGACAAAGGAGAACTGTCCCTGTACCAACGCAAAACCACACCCTGGCATCGTTCGTTGGCGAGACCTCGGATGAAGGGGCTATGCCGCCCAATGAGGACTCAGACTGGGCAGGACTGTCTAACTTGTTTCCACTAAAAGACTTTGGCTGAGACCAACTTGGAGATGTTGCCTTAGCTAATGTCTATAAGAATGTGGTTGAGATTAATGGTGTAGAGAGGGCTGGCAAGCCTGCAGCGGGTATTTCCTATTATATGATAGAGAATGATCTGTTGTATAGAGTTGCTATTGTACAGGGTAGAACTGTGGAGCAATTGTTAGTACCACAAATTTATACATCACTTGTTCTCAAAGCTGCACATTCACATTTGTGTGGGGGACACTTGGGGGAAGAAGAACAAAAAACAAGGAAGCGGATATTGCTCAGGTTCTATTGGCCAGGAGTGTACGAGGCAATAAAAAGTTTTTGCCGGACGTGTCCAGTATGTCAGAGAACCTGTCTGAAGCCAGGCTATCGGGCCCCACTACTTTCCATCCCTGTGGTGCAGACCCCATTCAAACATATTGGTAAGGATTTGGATAGGCCCATTAGAGAAGTTGGCCTGCGGCCATCAGTATGTATTGGTTATAGTGGACTATGCCTCCAAGTATCCCAAGACTATACCTTGGCGCAATGTAAAGTCCAGCACAATAGAAAAAGAAACTATGATAAGTCAGCTGTAGTTAGAATTTTCCATCCAGGTGACAAAGTTCCCATGAGGGACTATCTGTCCCCAGGGCGGGGACGTGCTCTCCGCAGTGTCAGCATCACCAAGGTTGGCGATGCTAAGGGGAGGGGTATGTGGCAGAGAGGGATATTTGCCACAGTTCTCTGTAAGGGAACAGGTAGGAACACTGTTAGTCAGCAGCAGCAGGCTGCAGACAGGGTTGCGTTTTCCCTAGGTTCCTCTTTGAGCACACACTAGTGTTCCACATAGGTGTGATGGGTTTGCTGTGATTTGTTTGTAGTGCTTGGGGTGGAGGATAAAGACACTGGGCCTGATTCATTAAGAAACTTAAATTAAAAAGTTTCTTATTTAAGTCCCTTGGACAAAACCATGTTACAATACAAGGGGTGAAAATTAGTTTTCTGTTTTGCACATAAGTTAAATACTGGCTGTTTTTCCTGTAGCACACAAATACTTGATAGCTTATTTGTACACTGAAATTTAAAGTTGATATTTGTGTGCTACATGAAAAAACAGCCAGTATTTAACTTATGAGCAAAACAGAAAACTAATTTTCACCCCTTGCATTGTAACATGGTTTTGTCCAGGAGACTGAAATAAGAAACTTCTTAATTCAAGTTCCTTAATGAATCAGGCCCACTATCTGTATGTGTACTGTTACTGGATATGATTGCTGCACCAGCATTGGAGCTGTTATACCATCCTGACAACTGCTAATAAAGAGCTAAATGGTTCAGCATACCTGTGTCCAATTCCTGTGAATGCTGTACTTTCTCACAACATATTGAAAGAGCCATATTTATGCTTGGAATTAGATTTGAACACCAGATTTACACATTTTCAAATCAGTGTTGACATTTCATTCCCTATTATGTGGTGCACGAACAGAGTATAACTGGAAAGCTTGCCTTAAGGCATATACTGATAGAAGTATCACATGTTCCTAAACACAATATAAACATTAACAGACAGAAATATTAGATAGTCCTAATGTACCTAGGGGAGAAAGTGCCCGTGTTAGGGGTGGGCCCAGCCCTTATCAATTCAGCCCACCCCAACAAGAGACTCCTCGGAAATGGCGACACTTGCACGCTCCTCTATGGGTATTAGGCGCAGGTCTTCTGGTGGGCCACCACCTGTTCGCTGAGTGTGCCTCCTTGCCTCCGTAATTTTCTTTTTTAATCTTTGCTTATAGTCAGCCCAGCTGCAGAATTGGCAGAACTATATTAGGCTACAAATGGATTGATAGGCAAAAACATGGTACATAATAGTGTCAAGTTACTATTTACACACAGAAATCACACTAAAACAACACCGTTAAATGTGTGTGACTTTTCCAGGGTGGATAATAGACAGAAAGTTTATGTAAAGTTTTATAAGTACACTCTGACCCCACCATGGCCACTTGCTAGGAAAAAAACAGGCCTTGCCAGACAAATGACTTACACAGACACAATATGTGTCAAGGTCACAGTCGACAGACTTGTACTATGTTTAGAGGCATCCAAATTAAATGGTAGTTTTGATAAAGCAATTTAATAGTACTGTTTCTGGACTTCGTTGGGCAGACAGCGACACGGAGCTATGGCCTTAACTTGATTGGCTGTTTTTTTCAACGGCCAATTTTTTTAACCACGACCTCTATAAGCACCTCTAATTCCTGCTCTGTAACGGCTGCTTCGTTCCACCAGAACGGGGGGCGAGCTGGGCCCAGCATCAGGCATTGTTAGTTATAAGAGAAATCGTGTGTGAAAAATGTCAAATCAAACACTCATGACAAACTTTACACTTTTGAAAATCCCCAAACCCTTTATCACCTTTACTGCATGCTTAAGCTAAACAATGCATTCCTCAGACTTCTACATAGTTTGCACAAGTACATGCACATTAATGTATAAATGCTTGTGCTTTCTATATATACATCTGTAACTTTGCTAACATGTAAAAAAGGGACTTAGCCAAAGCCACAGATTGATAATTTGCCAGGCTCTTTCAGTACTCATTAACGGCTTTCTTACATTGCTATCACCCCAATATGTTTTGAAAGCAAACCCTTACAAATATTGGCAAATGCCACACCCCAAAAGAGAAAAGGAGTGAGTAACCAAGACAGTAACAGTTAAAATGCCCACACAAGAAAGTTATCTAACGTTATAGATACAGGTGTCGGTAATTTATATTAGCCATAGACACTTCCAAAATTCAGTACCTGCCCTCAACCCCCTTCTGAGTGCCAGATAAATGAAGGCCAATTGGACAGTTTCCATTCTTATAACTAACTAATCTACAGTGTTTTAAGCACAGAGAACTCACCAATATCCCAGTCAGATTCCTGAGCAGAGCAAAGCAATGGATCAAATTTGGGTTAAACTCTAAGAAGAAGGCAAAAGAGAGGTATAAGGATGATTGAGAGTGTAGACAATATTGTACATACATGCTTTTTGGCAACCAAAGATAGTGCCTATATACATTTCAATTACTCTGACCAACAATGCTATACTCTGCCTACTCCTGGGTTTTGTTTGGGAAACACATTAGCAGAGTGTTGCTATAAATGTGAGAGTTTTCATGTGTATATAGGACAAAACCAAACTCTTTGAAAGTTACCAGCAGAGTAACATTGCTTTATGCCTATTTCATAGGCGGCGGACAGTCGTCCAGTTGCAGCGTCGCTGGAGCGATCTTCGCTGCCAGCAGCTTCAGCTCTTAAATGAGCTCAGGGAGGGATTAGGAGACGTGAGTTCTTGATTAATCGCATAAATTCATGCTAAAACATACTTGGTTTACTTTTCGAAAATCTTTAAAAATATTCACATGACATGACCTACCCCAACATATCAATCTTCCTCCACACTAGAAATGTAACTCCCCCTCCAATGCAACATGCTTTTGCCACTGACTCATAACTTTTGTGGGGGAACATTTACTTTCCTTAATGATTGAGGGCCAAACTCCAGACCATAAAGGTAGGTTTTGGATTTCAACTTTTGACCCCAGTGCTGTGAGGCAGAAGTCTGACCCACTAAGGCAACTTGGCGACCTTATCTTACAAACATTTATAATATTACAGTGGCAGATGTGTTATATTTGCCAAAGAGTGGAACGCCATCTTTGGGGTCAATGTTCACATTTGGCCTAAGCTGATTTTCATATGTTCAAAGGCCTTACCCAAATACCTCCTGTAAATGTTGGCCACAATCTGACACTATTTAGATGGTAGAAAATTTGTTTCGGAAATAAAGGCAAACTTTATGACTCATTTTCACAGCAAAAATGACATTTACACATCCATAATCCCAAAAAACACCTTGTTACAGCACATCTGAAAATGGGGTGTGTCTAATTGTCAAATTGGCTTCCTTCTCTTAAAGATTTTATTTAGCTCTCTATTAAAATGCATTCTGCACAATGTCAGTTGACATTATTATCAGGCTACATGTTTATCATTGAGAAGCAGGTTGAAGTATTTTCCCAAAGCTTATGTGTAACATTTATTCCAACAGACCAGAGACATTGTGCCCGCCAACAACAGGCGTTGGAGGAGTCTGGAGCGGGGGTGGAGGAGGCCCCATAGGAGGAGGTGGAGGAGCCAGAGAAGTCTGGTGAGAAGGAGAAGGCCGGAGGCAGAGGAGTCTGCCAAGAAAGAGGACCCACAGGAGGTGGGGGAGGAGGCCCCACAGGAGGAGGGGGAGGAGGTGGCCCCGGATGATGAGGTGTCTGCCACACAGGCAGTGTTTGAGAGGGCAATGGGTGAATGTAAGTATTTAAATTAATCACTTTTCCAATTAGTATTCCTTTGTAGTCACATTTGTATTGCAGCACAAATCATGATTTGCTAAATTCATTTAGGCAAAGAGCTAGTTAGCCATTCCACAGTTTTCAACCATGATGGGCCGAAAACAACTTTTGGGTGTTTTAAATAAACCCCAGCCAACACAAATGTGTATATATAATTACATCTGTCAACCAAAATTATTAATCCTCTGCCTGGTACTGTGTTACTGTGTTTAGCATACCATTAATGCTTTCCGACAATGTAAAGTTATGTAACACTTCTGCCTCTTCTGATCCTGTCAAATAGGGTAAAATAAGTACACCCTATTGAAGTATATTTTTGACCAATTAGCTAAGCATGTATTTTTTCATTTTTATCAACCGCTCTAGAAGACACCCAGGTAGAGGTGGGAATCCCGCCAGGCACAGAGGAACTATTTCATGATATTTTAAAATATCGACGAAAGATTAAAAAATATTCAATTTTTTTTTAAAAAAAAACAACAAATTATTATTGAAAGAAAAATATTAGTTTCACCAAAGTTTGTGATTGTTGTTTTTCTCATGTTAATGTTTAAATCCTTGTTATAAAAAAAATAAAAAAAATTGTTTATGTCTTTTGTAAATTAGTTAGAAGAAATGTGTCAAGGTTATTTTAGCCAATAATGTATAAACATTTAGAACATACCTTGATATTAAATTTTCATTGGTGCCTTTGCACTACATCATAATTTCTTTCATCAATTATTTATTTATGATGCCACCAACAATTCTGAGTCACTATAAGGAGAATACAGTCCCTGGCCCAATAGAGCTTACAGTATAACACACACACACACACACACACACACACACACACACATTTTGATTGATGAAGTCAAAGGATGGATTTGAGGGAGGGAAAAAAAGCATGACGAGAACATACAAGGCAAGAATCGTTAAGAAAAGTTAGACAATAAAAGGAGTAACTTGGACAAAGCATGCTGGATTGCAGGTATTTTGAAAAAGTTGGTATATATTTATAATTGGGGTAAGGCATGTCCTAGATCATCTTTCAATGTATTAGTGTGGTACCTGAAAAAAGACCCATTAGTTTCCTTAGCTGCAAAAACAAAAACCTTTTAGTCAACACTTTTACAAGGTTACTTTTGGCTTTACTTATCTTAATGGCCCATAAAGTCTACACAGCTAAGGCCATGTTTGGGAAACTAACTCATGACCCCAGGGCTGTAAGACAGAAGTGCTAACCACTAAGCCACTGTGCTGCTGATGTGTTGTCTGCAATGATTTGTAGGGAAGCTGAGTACATAACATACAAGCTGTAGATGAATAAAAAATAAAAGGTTTGCAGACAATGTTTACATTAACCTCAAAGGAGCATGTCACCTCAAAATCAACCCCCTTCCCTCAAAAGTCTAAGGTGGCTGTTCCCAAAGTGTGCGCCGCGGCTCCTAAGGACAGATTTATCATCGTGGTAGAGCGTGAAAAATCAAGCTATCAAGTGATTGAGTTTGTGTGTTACATGAAAACCAACCATTACTTTCCTTATTAGGTAACTACTATCCTAATACTAGCCCTTTCCAAAAAAAAACATAGGCTGGTTTGGGCAAAGTTCCTGCTGTGTCGCTTTCATTAATGAATAAGGCCCACGAGCTGCAGACAGATGCTAAGGCCATATTTGGTATTCAAACTCATGACGCCAGTGTTGTGGGACAGAAGTGCTAACCACTAAGGTACCTGTGCAGATTAGAACTGGCATATATTTTTGGCTAATAAAGAAGAGTTCTATTATCTAACTCTTCCATCTGCTGCAGACATGCTGTATTGTTGTGCTTTTCACTCTAGTCTCTAGAATTTAATTATCTTTCCAAATGAACGTTGCCTTAGTGGTTAACGGTTAACCACTAAGGCAACGTTCATTTGGAAAGATAATTAAATTCTATAAAAAAACAAAATACACTGCAAAAAGCATAGCTCTGGTAATTTGCATATAAAAATAGTGGATTAAAAGAGCAAAGGACTCACGCCAGAAGATGGATATAGGCGTGAACCCATCTACTACCTTTTTCTCCTACATCTGGGACACCTTCTCACGCCTATATCTGAGTCCTTTGTTCTTTTAATCCGCTATTTTTATATGCAAATTACCAGAGCTATGCTTTTTGAGGTGTATTTTTTTTTTTTTTATTTGTATTCCAGATGTTTTAGTGTGTTCATCGTGTTTTACCATCCTATTAAATTTGGTTTATTTATTGATCGTTCTCTGATCATTTCAGTTAGTATCATTAATATCTGGGACACTGTATTTACACTTCCTAACTTCCTGACATATTTCTATTATATATTACATATGCTGTATATTTCATTAATCATATTTTTACTTCTTTTGAGGTACATTAACCCTTTGGATCTGTGGAATTATTGATAGATCCTTGGACTGTTTACTTTTATCTGTTTTGCACATCACCAATATTGGATTTTTGCTCAAGCCGCTACATCATAGACTTTTTTTCACCTTGTTTGGGCCAATAGCAGAGGTGGCCCTTGGGACCTTGTTTTTCCAACACTATTTGGGTTCCACGTTTCATTGCATTGATACACCACCAATACCTTTATTATTTTGTTTTTATTATGTGATACTCAGTATATTATAGATTTACTGTTTTTGTTTACAACAGATCTTTCAGAGATTAGTGATTTCACATCAGTGTTTTTCTCTTGACATTTGCATTAATTTACTTTTCTTGACCAAAGATTCAGTATACCCATCTTGCATTTATGTCTTTTTCTCCTTTTACTTCGTGAGCGCAATTGGGACTCCTTAGATGTTGTAAGTAGACACTGCCTGACAATTACGTTTCTTGCATTTTTATGTTTTTTCAATGGGTTACCAATTATCTCAAAAAAATAGAGCCAAACCGATGTCATGTCGGAATCAGCACCACAAAGGTTCCTTAAAATCACTCTATTATGATTGACAATAAAATGAATGTTGACCACTAGCATTAAAGGAAGAAGGGGAGGAGTCTTTGAATAAATTGCCATTTTAATTATAGCCAGCAAAATGGCTGAAAAACAGCGATTTAACAAGACCAGACTTCCATACATTTGTTTTAATTATAGCCAAAACACATCTTGGAGTGCTCAACTGAATCACGCTCTTCTTTCTGCATTTTGAAATAGTGTTACAGTATACCTTTGAAACAAACCTATTACTATTCTGTAATTCTCTATTGCTTTCACACATTTTTAACAGTTTTATATTTGAGAGAAGATGATTGTGTGGGAGACATAGAACTCATCTATACTGCTGGCATCTTTAAATTTCATCTGCATACCACATACAGTATATCGTGTGTATATATATATATATATATATATATATATATATATATATATATATATATATATATATATATACAAGTTAACCCGTGCATGATACTCATGTATTCTAGTCAAATCAAGCTACTTAAGGTGTTAAAAAGGTTCTTGTCATGCATTTGGGCCATAACCCAGGCCTCAACCACCAACCACTCCCCACTGTCACCCCCGGCAACCACCAACCACTCCCAACTGTCACTTCTCCTTCAAGAAATATAGATATATTTTTTTTTTAAATCTTTATAAACACTTTTGACAATTAACAAAATAAATTAACAAATTAAAAACATCTTAGTATACCAAATTTCAGCCCTTTCTGAATTTTCTTTTCCACACACACTAAGAATTTAGTAGGTCAGTGTATAACTCCGCCCAGCAGGTGGCGCTGCAGCTTGGTTTTATTTTTTCCACACACAGACAGACTAACACACGCCACTAGACATTTATATTATAGATATTCCTCTTTTGCTGCAATCCCAACACTCCTGTGGGAATTAATGAAAGCGACTATCAATAGATGGAAAGTTTTATTTTGTGAATTTGGACTGCAAGAATCACACTGCAATACATTTGCAGTGTGATGCCATATAATCTTTTTACATAAGGAATTAATGAAACATCGCTGCTTAGTAAGTGGGACCAGGGTGGGATAGGCTGCATTATGAAGTAACTACATCACAACTTATTATTACAGTAGGATACTAAAGTGTCAATCATATACTGTAGTAAACCTGACAAGCTGCACAGAAAGTTAACTTTCAGCAATTTTATCAAATTAAATGCACTGGTTCCTTTTTTGTGTAGCTATCATTCACTAGCTGGAAATGTCACACTATGTGGAAAAATTGCCTTTTTTTCTATCAAGGCATGGTTCTGATTAGATAAATCGTTATAATGAGAATATGCCTAAGACATCTAGATTGTATACTTTCATGTCAAGCTCTATCTACTGTGCACCAAGCAACAAATAACCAAGCCAGATCCCCTGTACACTGTGACCTGCAGTGTATATCACTGAGGACAAAGAGCAATGGTAATTTCAGTAAGTGAGAATCTCATTACACTTTTGTCATCACCCAGAACTGTCTTGCTACAAGTGCTCAGAAGTAGTTTTTTAAAGAGATTGATTCAACTGATCAAACAATGAGACATGTCAGGGACTGCTTTATGACTGGTGGCTGATAATTATGCTGCTTTGCAATAGTCACCTGCATTTTCCCAACCAGCAGCTTCAATTGTTATTTCTCTACCTTATAAATCAAGCATTCCCCACGCTACTTAGATTGTAAGCTCATATGGGCATATTCCTCTTTACCTTCTGTTTCATGTGATTGAATGTAATTGCTTAATATCATCATCATCATTTATTTATATAGTGCCACTAATTCTGCAGTGCTATACAGAGAACTCACTCACATCAGTCCCTGCACCAATGGTGCTTACAGTCTAAATTCCCTAACATACACACACACGTAGACAGACTACGGTCAATTTCATATGAACCAATTAACCTACTAGAATGTTTTTGGAGTGTGGGAGGAAACCAGAGCACCAGGAGTAAACCCACTCAAACACAGGGAGAACATCCAAATGCCACACAGATAAGGCTTTGAGAAGTGCTAACCACTTAGCCACCGTGCTGCCGATATATGTCAGCTCTTTAAAAATAAACATATTGACAATAGTTTAAAATACAAATTCCCTTTTCCTTTTAAATTGAAGAAGGGATGCATTTAAAAAGAGTACAAAAAGTACATATTTTTTTAAATAATAAATAAAAAGTATATTATTGGAAGCTGAACCAGTCAGAAAGCTGTGAAAGTTTGTAATAGTCGATATAGAATCTACACTCATGGCTAATTTACATTGGGACAGTGCTTTCAAAGTTTGCATTGGGACAATGCTGGAAAGATTTACATAATTGACAATCAGATGGTTAGTCTGTTCTTTTTAGCAATGTCAGTATAAAAAGGACAGGAATTATTAAAATGTCCTGATAAGTCCTAAACCATACTGTATTGCTTCCCTTATGTCATGTATGTTGGTTGAAAAAAAACTTTATTCGCTCACTGACCCAAATATACTTAAGTGAAGAGGTTATATCATGCAGGTGTGTATAAAATCCTTATTTTTACAGCATCTTTTTAGCAATATCCACAGTCAATTATGAGCGTCTTATGGCCGTGACTGTGTTTTTTATGCATGCACACTGACAGGAGTAAGTATGCTCCTTAAAGTAACAGCTCATATAGAAGTCTGGTGTCACGCAGGGGCCTGTGATTGATTCCTGACCTGTGTGTTATTTTCTATTAGATTATATTAGATTACTTTTTATGACATTCCCGTTGTTACTGACCATTATTATTATTATTATCATTTATTTGTTGGGCGCCACATGGTTTTCGCAGCGCCTTACATAATACGAGCAGTAGACCATACAGGGTAAAACATTACAGAACAATAAACACTAAGTACCAATGCTTCAGAAACTCTGGGCAGACAAATGGAGAGAGGGCGGAGCAGAAAAGTCGGTATGGAGAACAGGAGGGGAGGGGGCCCTGCTCATGCGAGCTTACATCCTAAGGGAGGGTGGACAAAACAGGCACAAAGGGAGGCAGTGGTGCAAGGGAGAAAAAGGGACCAGGGGAGAGGGGGGAGGACAAGCTGAGTGGATGAGGGGTTAAGTAGATGGTTGGTAGGCTTTCAGGAACAGGTGAGTTTTGAGTGCCTGTTTGAAGGAGCACAGATTGGGAGCGAGACGGATGGAGCGAGGGAGGTCATTCCAGTGCAGGGGGGCAGCTCAGGAGAAGTCTTGGACTCTGGAGTGGGAAGAGGTAATAAGAGTGGAGGAGAGGCGACGGTCATTTGCCGAGCGCAGGGAGCGGGAAGGAGTATGAATGGTAAGGAGGTTAGAGATATAAGGAGCAGTAGACTGGGAGAGAGCTTTGTAAGTGGTAGTAAGGAGTTTAAAGAGGATTCTGTAGGGGAAAGGGAGCCAGTGTAAGGCCTGGTAGAGAGGGGAGGCAGAGGAGGAGCGGCATGAGAGAAATATGAGTCTAGCAGCTGCGTTGAGTACAGATCGGAGCGTGGCGAGATGGGAGAGAGGGAGGCCGGTGAGGAGGAGGTTGCAGTAGTCCAGGCGGGAGAGGATGAGTGCATGGATGATGGTTTTGGTGGCGTCTTGTGAGAGGAAGGGTCGGATGACCATTGTTCTTTACTACCTGCCTTGACCTTAATGACTGTTTTGACCTAGTTGTTAGGAAATCACAGGAACAATGAGGTTATGTTGTAGTGCAAAATGTTATGGAGTTTATTGCAGTATCAAGCGCGGACAAGAAAAGCACAAACTCTGAGGTAATGCAGGGATGCATAATTAGCAACAATGTAATTCAGGAATCATGTAGTATAACAGTCTTTTGTTGCACCACAGATATAAATAATATCTGTGAAGAAATAATGGTGCAGGTTTGCTCAGTCTGAGGCAATGCAAGATAATGAACAGATTTAACCCTGAATATTCTCATGCTCATATTGAATCACATTTGTGAATTGGTGGTTGATTTGGCCTACCTGATCTCACTCATTCTTTCATTGGTCACAACTATAGCTATGTGCACCTGGGGGCAACCAAATATCAGTGAATATATTAAGGGAAAGGGGGTGCTTAATTGAGGACCACAACTAGCAGGCGCGGGCTGGGAGAGGGAAGCCCAGGGGGCACACAGGCGGCCGCATCCCATAAAACGGGAAGCGGCCACTTCATTGATGATGCGGCCGCATCCCCTGTCATGTGATGCGGCCGCCTGTGCGCTGACGCGGCCGCATCTGATGTCATAAGATGCGGTCGCGGTGAAAACAGCCTATATTGCATCCGGGGGGGGCGGCCGGCCGGACTACCCCCGGCCCTAAAATCGGTCTGACTGAGCGGCCCGGGCCAGCCCACCCCTGACATCTAGCCTGGCTATAGTGTTACTGGTATGCATTAATGTGTCCAGCTGTCATGGTGTCTTCTTGAGGGACAACATTCTTCTACAAACAACAGTGTCTCCTCTCCTTCTACAGAATCTTGGTTACTGTGGGTCATATTATTTTGTGTATACTAATCACCTAATTTCATATCCTACCAACATATTACTACCAACTAGTATAAAATTCTTCATTTTGATCCCCCCACAATTGGCGAACCACGTGATTGGACAAGTTCTTCACCACAAGAGAGTCCTCTTAGATATGACATGTAAATAGAGGAGATCACTGCTAGGTCATTGCAACAACTGCAGCCTTTGCATATGCAAAAAAAAATTAAATAATGAAGGATCACAAGCTGAAAGTTTTGATAATAGTTTTGATAACAGAATAATGAGGGTGGATGTTGGTAATGCCTATGCGAAAGAGTTAAGACTGTCTCTACATAAATCCACTAAATTGGAGCATTGGAACTTGAAAACATGTTTCATTTTGAGAAATCTGTGGGTGAGACTCAAATTAGCCATTGTCTGTGTAGTAAATTCTTTTTCCAATGCTGCTTTGAAATTCTATATAAATGTAGCATGGATCTCATAGTCACTGTGGTAGAATTTCTAGAGCTAAATTACAGGAAAATCAGCAACTAAATTACATTCCTTTGATAAAACTATTGAAGAAAACAAGAATAGAGTGGATGCCTTAGGAAAGTAAATTAGAGCATGTAAAGCCTATAGAGTTGCACTTTAACTATGAGCATGATAAAACTTATTGCTAAAAGGATGAACTGCATCTGCAGTACTCACAAGCTGCAAGTGCATCTCTCTGGCTTCCCTGAAGAAAATGAAGTATTCAGAAAACATAGCAAATTTAACATGTCTTTTACCACTGCAAATGACAGTGATAGTTAACAAGGGTCTCTAATTGCAAAGTATTTCCTTACAGAAAGACAAGTCCCAAGATTGACGAAAAGAAGGACAGTCTTCAAAAGGTTCCAAGGAAACTGAACCAAAGCCCAAGAGCTGCATTAACCAGCGTCAAATAGGGGAAACGTTTTTTAATAACTTACCTTCTTAAGAATTGACTACTACTGAACAGTCTTTAACATTCTGTATACACTAGAATAGTGAGCTTTCAGTAATACAATATAATACTGAACATTCTATAACATTCTGTTGTACACTGAAATACTGAACATTGTCTAATGCACTATAACACTGAACATTCTGTACACTTTAATACTGAACTATTAGACTGAATATTCTGTCAAAAGATGTTGGCTTTGTTCCCAGTTACATCACTGATTGTTTTGAGTAGAAAGTTAATTTATTTAAACTCATTACACTGTTCACACTGAAAATTTGCTACTGAATGTGCCGTCGAACGTGGAAAATGATAATGTTACCGCTATGCCAGTTAATAAGAGCTAATTTAAGAAAAATGGTACAGCCATTTCTGAATTTCTGAATAATAATCTACAATTAAGAATTTGGTTAAGCATGAGGTTCCTAAATGTCGCGGCTTAGTAAGAAGTGTGGATCAAACTATTCCAGGGCAGAAAGAATGACTCAGTAGTTATAAGATGACGCTGACACCCTCATGTACTGTTTGACAGTTATATGAAATACAGTTGATTACGTAAAAAAAACTAAGCTATAGTCAAGGTTATTATGAATGTGCAAGTTGAACTTTAATTCTAGAAGCTTTTTCAATGGCATTGTAAATAATTACATTCTAAATAATTACGTAAGAGCCTTTCTTACTACTGAGTACAATTAAAAAAATGGTTTAAAAAAATATCCACCTTATTGCACGTTTAGCCAGCAAAATTTGGGTTTAACTGTTCACAGTTCTACCCCAACCACATCACTCATATCCTTGCTCTATTCATGGACTAAAATTCCACAAAATGTGCATTTATCAAATGCAGAATAAAATGGCAATCTACAGAATGGCAAATAAGTGACTTAAATTGTGGGGATTATTTCAAATTCACAAAACATTTGTTTTTCTTGTGTAACATATGCATTTGTACCAAAAAGGTATACACATATGTCCATATGTAAAGTTTTGCATCTCCTTTCTCCTGGAGAGGTAGAATGAGGGAGGTCACGAAAGTGCAAGTGTAAGCCCAGGACATTAAGGGCCTGTTCACGGAAGTGTGACACAATTAGACGTGGACACTTCTGCATATGTGACTTTTAGGATATTGTCTAGGATTCTGATCATGTTGATGAGGGGTAAACTGGGCCGGAGGTCAGGCTGTCATATGCCCCCAGGGACAGCTCTATAGAGGACTACCAGGGTCACACCCAGGCATGGTTGAATCAAGCTGCTGTCCATAGGGTGTTGGGATTGTGCAGTCTGGGCATTGCTTCACTTCTTGGTGGCTGGCCACCTAAATCCATTCTTCCCTATTCCATCTCAACTCCCTCCCTCCTGTATTTACTTCACTGCTAAATCACTTCCAGGAGGACACAGGAGTCTGCCTCCTATAGGATTCCATAGAGCAGGTAATTGTGTTAGAGGTGATTATTAATATAATGTGGGGATTGTGTGGGAGGTCTTTATGTTATGTGGGTCTGGTCTTTATGGGGTTAAACTATAGGGAGGGAGGCTGCACAGAGAAAACTATAGAGGGGGCTGATTTGAAGTGTGAGGGAATGGGGGGAGGCTGTCCTAATAGTACATGGGTGAGAAGTAGGCTATTATTTTATTGGTGAAGTTTATGTGGGAGCTAAGTATTTAATGGATGCTATTTTATTTGTGAAGTGATAGTGGGGCACTTTAATTTATGGGTGGGGCCTATTAAATTAAGATGGGATGACAGAACCTTTAATTTAATGCTGGGGTGGTTTGGGACTATATTTGAATGTGGTGCTGAGTTTGGGGAGGCGGGCTATTTATTAAATGTGAATATTAATTATTTAATGCCAGGGATGATTGTGGGAAATGGTTATATTAAACGTAAATGCTATTAATTTATTTCTGGGGCTGTTTGGACGGAGGGTAATAGGTTTATTTATTAAATGTGAAAACTATTAATTTAATGTTGAAGTTGGTTGGAGGAAAATGTATTATTAAATGTGGGTGCCTTTGATTTAATGCCAGGGATGATTGGAGTATTCTAAATTTAATGTACCCATTTTTTTTCAAATAGGGCCTCCAACATTCCAGGATCAAGACAAGCAGCAATTCATCTAAAGAAACCAGCAGCCACTGGTGGTGAAAGTGGCAAGACAGGTAGGAGAGAGCAGGACTGTCTGCCAACAGTCCTGAAGCTGGTGGGGCAGTCCCGAATTTGGGTGACTGTCTTGCTTAGTCAGGATTTGGTCTGACTACAAGGACAGTTGGGAGGTATGTCCTGCGTCACACAGTACTGCTCGTAAAGGTAGAGCTGTGTGCACCTAACAGTAGTGCACACAGTTCTGCCTGTGTATTTGTCTAAAATGAAAACACCATGTCTTAAGTATACCAGCCCCCCCCCCAGTGCCTTAATCCAGTTCTGCTCACCAGCGCACTGATTACATTTGAGCTCCGTTTCGTTCAATTTAGTATCAGCACAATAGTGGCGGTTCTCATATGTAGTTAGTGAGTGAGAACTACATTTCAGAAGCACCGCAACCTCAGTACTTATACTAAAATGGGCAAAACTGAACTGCTGTACATGCCCAGTGGCAGCAGCTCCTCCTTCCTAATTAGGCCCAGATCTGAAGAACAGGACAGATAGTTGTAAGGTCCACTATAATTTTGTGTATCCCACATGTGAGTATTGTTCTTTTGTGAGTGTGTTTCCTTTATTTTTAATTTCTTAAGCACATTTAATTTGTATGCAGGCATATATGCACAGGCACATACCTACTATTGGAAACTTTTTCATTCAAAAATACATTTCTAAGTCACATTTAGTTGGTTTAAGCAAGGTTTAAACAGTCCAGACCTAAAGTATCAGAATATTGATTACGGTTTGATAACAGATACTTTAAATCTAGAACAAATGTAATTGCGACCATTAATATTGCTTCTATTGCCATCAAACCCTTTAATTATAATACCCAAAACAGGTGTCAAAGAACCCAGTATAGTCAAAATTAATTGTATTTCACCAATCCTTTTGCCCTTATCAAACCAGGGCAGCTTGCATGCTGCAGGTCTATGTATACTTATTTTAATGTTTTGTTTTATGACATTTCTTGCAGTTTTATGTATAAAGAGTCCCACGGATACTGTACATGTCGATTACCAAAAAGTATAAGGCCTACAGTTGATATTATGCAAATATGCCATACTTGCCAACTTTTGAAAATTAATTTCAGGGAGAAAATAAAAACCAAGGTGGGCGTGACCAGCTCCGCCCACTGGGCGCGGCCATCTAATTGCCTCTTTGTATTGTTATATAATATAGTATGGGCAAGCTCACACATACAAGATGCCTCCTCACTTACTGGTCTAGGACTCCAGGCTGTATATATCCAGAGGGCGTGGGAGCTCCGTGCTCCGCAATGGCCGGGGGTCTTCTGGGAGAATAGCAGCGCCGTGTCATCACGCCGATGACGTCACCGGCGCATGCGCACTTTGGCCACAATGAAATCGGCAGCAAAAATTCGGGATTTTCGTTTTCTCTCGCGGGAGTCCGGGAGATTTCCCAGCGTTCCGGGAGTCTCCCGGACGATCCGGGAGAGTTGGCAACCATGAAATATGCTGCATAGTTGAAACAATACAAATGGTTATTTTTAAGTTTATTTTCAATATGGCTGTGTGCCTATGATTGGCAAGGAATTATAGATGTGCACGCTTGATTGGTGAGTCTCGGTAAGTGAAATCTTATACCTGCAATTTTATTTACATAAACTATATGTAAATAAACTTTCAGTTATAAAATGTGGTACAGGTAAAGGTTGACAAACAACAGATAAGGGGTGTGTGTGTGTGTGTATGTGTGTGTGTGTGTGTGTGTGCTTGTGTGTGTGTGTGTGTGTGTGTGTGTGTGCTCTTGTGTGTGTGTGTGTGTGTGTGTGTGTGTGTGTGTGTGTGTGTGTGTGTGTATGCGTTAGGTATGATTTTACAGCACTTATAATGCTGACACACTTTAGACCGACCCAGAAATCACGAAGACTATCACTGCGACAAGCTGAAAATACATACTTAATATACATACCCACGGCCTGTATAATGTAAAAAAGGTGGTGGGTCCAAGCATTGTCACTTTAAAACCGCCGTTTTCAGTCTGACCATTAGTAATGATGTGATTTGTCACTGTACATATTCGAAAAAGTTTCTCTTTACATGTGGAGGTAATTTCAACTGCCAGATATACTGCCTGTCTATGATATAGTAAGTGGGTATTTTCAGCTTGTCGCAGTGATAGTCTTCGTGATTTCTGGGTCATTCTAAACTGTGTCGGCATTTTAAGTGCCGCTAAAGTGACTACCGCCGCTATATATATATATATATATATATATATTCTTTAACAGAAGAGTCAGTGAGAGGCAATGGGGACAGATACAGAGGCAAAGAAGCAGGGTCAACAAAGGGGCAGACATAAGCGGTATGTGGTTCAGGGGTGTTATGGACTGAAAACTGAAAATAGATCCAAATCAACAGGGAATGCTGGTGATCTGAGAGAGGAGAGAGAACAAGGAAATGGCAGGAAATGAGTTCCATTAGGGTACCTGGACCCAGTGGCCTAACTAGACATTTCAGTGCCCTGGGCGAGACAGGGCACCGGCGCCCCTCCCCCCATCGAAGTGGGAGTGACATTTGCCAAGTGGGTGTGGCCAATCTAATGTGGGGGTGTGGCTAGCACTTTACTGAAAGAATTCTGCCACACATATTTGCAAATGCATGATATATATATATATATATATATATATATACATATATATATATATACATATATATATAGCTCTCTCTCTCTCTCTCTCTCTCTCTCTCTCTCTATATATATATATATATATATACTTATATATATATACACACAGACAGTGGTGGGATGCATATAAATCAACAACCGGTTAATTTAACAGCTGCTAAGACAACATAAGACAATATTTTGAGGCAAAAACAGAGGAGAATTAAGCCTGCGCTCAGTATATCTCATATTATAAAATTAAATACAAAGAACTCTCAGAAATCACTATTTTTAAACTACTTACTACCTAGTTCTTGCTCTAACGCTCCTCTCCTATGTCAATTCTTCTCTGGCCCCTGTCAACGATATTGAAAAAGTACCAAGTATTTACAAATGATCTTAAGGCACAATCTCGCTTTTTAATGAGCCAATTGAAATGCGCATTGCTCAAAACAGCGCGTGTTTTGGGTTTTTCAAAACCACCAATCATTGTATGCTATACAATACAAACCACAGTTTTACTTCTCTGTCTGCCTGTGTTACCCACAAACCCACAAATACACTGGCCCCTCACACACACACACACAATACAAATACAATGCCTGCGCCCACACACACACAATACAAATACAATGTCTGTGCCCACACACACTACAAATACAATGCTTGCCCACACACACTACAAATACAATGCTTGCCCACACACACTACAAATACATAGCTTGCCCACATACACACTACAAATACATAGCTTGCCCACACACTAACAAATACATAGCTTGCCCACACACACTACAAATACAATGCTTGCCCAAAAACACATAATATAAAGCCTGCCCACGCACATAATACAATGCCTGCCCACACACACATAATATAAATACAATTTTACTTACCTTTCCATAGCATTTATCTCTTCTGTTCTTCTTTCTTCTATGTTGCGCTGCCGCTGCTCCTATCTTCTGCCCCAGCAGTGCTTACCGCTGAATCCTCACTAAAAATGACGTCGGGCGTGATGACGTCACGCCCGACATTCAGTGGGAGCGAGGAGACTGTCGGAAGCCGCTGCAAGATCAGTTGACCTTTTTTTTTTTTCTTTATTAACTCTGCCGCAATTTTTTTTTTTACTATGTCGGCGGGGAGGGGAAGGTGGCGGGCGGCTGCTGAGCCCCCTTGGGCTCCGCCCGCACCACCCTAGTTACGGCTCTGCCTGGACCAGACCAGCCTGAATCCAGCTTCAGCACAGTCTGAGAATCAGAAAATCACAGAAATAATATAAAATATATAACAGGGGGATTCCACTCTGTGGGTTTCCCTGTTACAGTGTGACCAGCCCAGCCTGTCATAGCCTGGTTGTGTTTGCAGCTTTTCCAGGGGAACCCTATGCTGTTTATCTGCCCATATTAGTGGTAACCAGCCGGGCTATGGTACTTATATATATAATATACATTAAAATGTCAGGAATCATCACCAAGTTGATGATGATGACTGGTGTCGGTAGTATGCGGCCTTGTTGTCATTGTATGTATCTTCAGATATGTAACTCAATATAACAGCGTAAATGTGCCATTTTTGCAGGGCGCACTTTATGTGTATATTTTGCATGCAAATGCATGAGGCCCTATGTTTCTATGCATAGCACTTTATATGCTCAGTGTCACTTCGCTAAGTGTAATTCTCAATGTCTGTTATCATGCTGCATGTATAGACAATTGCATAGCGCAGCTTTTCTTCTTTTACAGTTTAAATGTGAAGAAAGAAGGAATTAAGCAAATTACACTAACATTTATATTAAAATGTTGCCAATTGTTTTAAAGTACATCACATTGTGATAGGATCACACAGTACAAAGGTAGTATGGTTTACCATTACTTGTTTGAAGGAGAATCTGCACAGTTGTCCTACCTTGATTTGAAGATATCAGGGTAAATCAAAATGTTTACTTTCTGACAATGTTAATCATTGATTTAGTTGCAAAATTAGCCAACAGAATAACTGACTGTTGTCCATTAGACTCTTTTTGTTTATGTTAGAGCTGAAGGTCAGGGCTGTACACCTCTTGCCACAACCCTAAATTAATCATTCATCTTTTTTGTGTTGCACCTAATATATATACATACACCAATATATCTGACTAGAATGTATCTGTAAGTGTTAGGAAGTAAAAATCTGAAAATGAAAGGAGTGATTTTTCTGCTTTTGACCATATCTCTCAGCCATGCAGACCCTAGAGGTAAGAGACAAATATATTTGTTATATGGGATTGTCTAGACATACTGTGTTTCTTCTGTAGCAATGACTCATTGTTAGGCTGTTGTAAACTTTCTGAATGTGGGTCAATTCTCAATATTATAAGTGTATATTTTGCTCTCTTCCCTGTAACAGTGTTTATGCTTTAGAGCTAAAGCAATATCTGAAAAGTTTATTGATTATACTTTGCAGAAATGTTCAATTACAACATGCAGCCTTTAAGACCTAGATTATATTAATTGTTAGGTGGTGAAAAAAATATTATTATAAAAAGATACCTCATATTCTATAGCTTTAACTGTTACCTACTTTACTTGCATAGTTTATTACCTTACTTATATGATAGATAGATAGATAGATAGATAGATAGATAGATAGATAGATAGATAGATAGATAGATAGATACCTTTTTGACCTGCAACAAAGCGCTAAATGTCAACCAGCAAAACCTTGTATATTGACTTTAAAAAATACATGTTTATATGTGTGACTTTGTCACACAATTAGTGAGTATTATTTCTACAAATGTGTGAATTTGTTCACTAAGCAAATACACTGGTTTGCAGAGCAGCAATGAACGGGACATACTTCCCTACTTTCCGATCCACTGAACAAAGGTTAAATCGGGACTGTCCCAACTAAATTGGTATTGTTGGGAGATATGGATTAAGCGTATGCAGCTGCCACATTAACAGATCTTATAGCATATTTCTGAAGCTTTATAAACTTATATCTGCTTGAATACAAGTCTAGCTTTCCTTCAAACATGGACCATTTTACCCACAGGGAAAGGGACTGCTAATTTTTTAGATAACAGTTAATATTTCAATAAAAAGACAGGTCCTTTCGGATTACTGATTGTGAACATACTGAACGCAAGCAGGGACTGGCTGCACGGGGGGCAGAGGGGAAAATTCCCTGCAACTGATCTCATAGTGGGCTACCTTGGGCTGGGTCACTGGAATACCTGCATTTTTTTTCCATTAAAATGTTCTTAATAAGCTGCTGGGATGAGTCTCACCCCCCCCCCCCCCCCCTGGCTAAAATTTGCCAGCCAGCCCCTGAATGCAAGTGCATATTAGAGACACAAGAGTCAATCAGGACAAATCAGACCAAAGCTGTGCTTCTAAATGAGTCATTTTGCAATTTGCATTTTCTTAAAAAAACTAGATTTGTTTTAAAGATTCTTCCCAGGAGAAAAAAAAACAGAGAAAAGCTTTGGTAAGTGCAGTCATGACATACATGTAATTCTACTTTTTAAAATGTAATACCGTGTATGCTTTTTTTATTGCGATGTGGAGTCTATGACTGAAATATCCATTTCCAACTTTTCTCATAAAATGTTACTCCTTGTGAAATTTATTCGACATGCAAAATACAGTGCACATAAACCGCATGAGTAAAGAAAGTTGTATCTATTATGTTAATGTAATCCTGTAAATTATTATTGTTAAAATACATTTAGGATTTGTTATGAATTCTTTATATTTCTCTCACTGCAATTTAAATAGGGCACATTTAATTTTTTAGAAACATGGGTGCGATCTGGTATCTCCTCTGTTATAACCTTGCACTGCAGCGCACTTAAAGGTTAACAGCACACTTGACCATTCATCTAAAACAACTGTAGTCTACATACATATGTTTCGCACAAGATCTTATCAAATTAATTGCATGTAAGAAACATAATAGACTTTTTTTAATTACAAATTACACTGTAATCACATTTATTGTTCTCTCACTGATGCTCCAATGGCAGAGGCCATCTTACTATTTAAACTGCTAAAGTGATAATGAATTAACACAATAGCAATTGCATAAGAATAGTCACTACATTATTTTTAAAAACAGTCTTTAATGTAGTTGCCATTATTAGATCCCAATTTAAACAAATGTGAAACTGGTATAGTGTGAAATTTTTGCTTTACATATATTTTCTTTAATAAAACAAGTCATACATTCGGTATATAACAATGTTACTTTTTGAATACTATTTTAAACTACATATATCAAATAGCGTATGAATACCATCTGCTGTGTTCTCACCTATCTTGCTGGAGGATTTTTAATTTCAACATGAAAGAGTAATGTCTGCATATGTATTTATTAATGCAATTTACACGTTTGCAAAAACATGGTATCATGTAGACAATGGATATGTCCTTGAAAGCATCACCAATAACATTCATCTATTGTTGAACTTAATGGTAGATAGAGAATATACATGCTAGGCGAATAGGGAGGCCACCTCCAATTATAGCAGAGATCATCATAATAAATTAGAAATGTATGGAATATAAAAGAAGGTCTTCACTGAAAACTACTCAATTCATGGATTATATGAGGAATAGCACAAATGTATTGTACAATGTATATGTTGTTTGAGCATATTGAGTCTAAGTGGTTGGCTATAACAAAGAAATACATTCTGTTTACATCTCAGAAATAGCTGTGATTATTGCCTCAATACAAATGATAACTAGTTATGCTAGAAACACCTTTTTAAACTTTGTTTCAGAAGAACTTGGGAATCATGCTATAAGTGTAATGAAGTTGATATTCATGTATGATATATGAAATGATTAGTGAGATAACCAGTAATGATGTGTTTTCTGCACAAAACAATTTTCTATACATGTCTTTCTCATCCATTCCACCTTTTTTTTTGATATCCTCCCCTCTCTTCACTCTTTCATAATTGCAGAAAGTTATTATGTAGCAAAAATGTTAGTACAATGTTTGATATGCAATGAAGCTGCATCTATTGATGTAAGCTTTTCTCTATTCTGGAGGTCTATGAACTAAACATTATGCCTAGGAGAAGTGATTTTGAAAAAATCTAGGCACAAGCATCTATTTATTGGATATATGGGAGTTTAAAAGTCTCAGGGAAACGAAATTGAGTATGTTTCTGTAAATATTATGTTCCTTTTCATGATAAGATTTATTTAATTAACCGCATTTTGGAACAATAATGGAACACATAGAGTGTGAAAAACTGAAGAACATAATTTTCCAGTGGAGAAGGATAATATTACTTTAAATAGAGAACAGTGAGCTTTCTGTCATGTAGTATGATGAAATGTGGCCTGAAATGCATTAACTATGACCCCATTTGTGAGCACTATGCAATGTGGTTATGCTGTGTGTGACAATCTACAAAAGAATTGGTTTAACTGCGGTATGCGAAAGTTACACCATGTCTCATGCATTCTAAGAAGGAAAATGTGTGTGTTTATAAATAGTAATATGTTTCACAAATGTAAGTTGGAAGAGCCAGGGGCTAGTTGGCAGACTTTATAAATGATAAATAAAAATAAATAATGCAACAAAAACAAACCTCAGTTTATATTGCATTTTATTTGATATGTTTCTTATCCATACAGCACTTTTTTTTACATACCTGTCTGATTATAATGAGATTTATCAAAATGCAAAAAGCCCATTTGCTTTAAATACCTGATGTTATTGCCAGTAAAGGGCTTATTTTTGCTTCACCCAATATACCAATAGTTTTTGTTATTTATTTTACAGTTAATCTAAAACAAATAATATGAGGGTTGGTACTGAGAGGAGAAGCAGAGACCTAGGTGTCAATCTGACACCCTGGCTCAGAGCTAGATTAAGGCTCTGGGGCACTTTTAGACAGGGGGAGCACCTATGATGCAACATGGTTATCATTTTAGACAAAATTTAGACAATACATAGGCAATACTGTGTACACTATTGTTAGGTGCACACAGCTCTGCCTTCACAGTACTGTACAATGGGAAGCGGGACATACTTTTCAACTGTTTTGCAGTTGGACCAAATTCTGACAAAGCGAGAGAGTCACCCAAATTCGGGACTGTCCCTCCATATCCAGGAAAGTTGGCAGACAGTGCTGCTCTCTCCTATCTGTTCTTTTCACTTTCACCACTTGTGACTGCTGAATTCTTTAGCTCATTTGCTGCTTGTCTTAACTCTGGAATGTTGGATGCCTTATTTGGAAAAATAAATATACTATGATTTATTATCTATGTATTTTTTAAAAGTATACCAATGATTTCCTGTATATGTAGAAAACCATATAGAATGAAAATTATTCCAGAACATATGTATATGCAAGGGACTTTGAGAAATCAGGAGGGTGAGTGATTCCTTGTAATTCTGTATGAAAAATACAGGCACTGAGCCCATTCCTGTATATTTTTTTTCTTTTATACTAAGCTTTTATTGTATAATGTGATCAAGATTGATCAAAGGGAGGAATGATGTGGAAGCCAACCTGATTGACACAATATTGACTCTTTATGGTTAATATTGTTTCAATTAAGCAATACAATATTCTTATGTTTTATATGTCCAATTCTGTTCTGTTCAGAATTCAGCTGGAAGGGGTCAAAGGTTGACATGGTTTCAACAGATTTATTCTTAGTGCAGAAGGACAATCTTATTTACCTATAGGTTTAAAGAGCAATGAGAAAGGTCAAGCTAAATAAAGTGAAGTGAGATTTGCGATCCCAACAATTATAACAATGTTGGATTATGTGGTTTCTTTATCTCAAGGTATACAATTTTTAAAAGAAACTTCTTTACCATATTAGCATACTGTAAATAAGAGTACAGGTCTTCATTGTCTAACAGATGCTGTTAAAATGTATAAAAGCTTATACTTGTCTGCACAATGGGACACCTATTTCTGCTTGAGAGGTGTCCACATCTGATGTGAGACTTTGAAAATACTTTTTGTTTTATCAAAACCATTCGGCATCCATCTCTTCATCTGGAAGTTTGCACAGGACCAGAAAGCCATGTCATGTGCTCATCACTTCAGCATTGTGCACAGAGACTGTGCTGTCTTTCAGATCCTCTGTGCTTAAAAGACCTCTGTCAGAAGTTCGAGAATGATTGTGTGTAGAACACATCTCTGGGTACCTGCCCTTTGCTCCACTAATGGGCAATGGGTCATCACCACTGGTATCTGAATTTCTCTCTTCTGAAGTGTCAGCGGCATACTCACCTCCACTGCTCTCCAGGCTATAATCAGAGTCTCCAGTGGGCTCTGTCATGCTCGACTCTCCCCACTCTATAATTAACAGCATCCAACAAAAGCAACTCGCAGGGATATCCCAGATTTTTATGCCGAGCATATTAGCAAGGTCCCCTGCATTGATCATTCTTGGGAAGCTTTGTGAGGACCTTATTTTTTGTCCCCACTATGACTAAAGTCCCCACAGTGTTGGTGAGTAAACAGGTCAATGTCCCCACAGGCATAGTAATGCAAGTACACTACATTAACATACTGCTCACATAGACACACGCTGTTAGCATACTGCACACACACACAAACACTATATTAACATACCACCCCCCCACATACTATATTAACATACTGTCCACACACACTATAGTAACATATGGCCCACACACACTATATTAACATACTGCCCCCACACACACACTACATTAACATACTGCCCACACACACACACTATATTAATATATTGCCCCCCTTCATACACACACACACACACTATATTAACATACTTCCCACGCGCACGTGCACACACACACTATATTAACATACTGCCTGCCCACACACACAGTATATTAAAAAACTGCCCCCCCCAACCCAGCCCGCCCCTGGAAAGGACTCATTTAGTGCTGGTCATATGTTAATATTCACTGTTGAGTGAACTTGATAAATTAGGGCAAATTGTACCAAATATGTAACATGTATGGATTAATAGCATGTTGCATTTCATTAGTTGGACTGTATAGGATTTTCAGTATAACTGTGATATATTATTGTCCTTTCATTGCCTTACCTATATATTGTCTATATACTGGCTACAAATTATCTATGCATCTAACATATAACAGTGCATTGTAACTGCTTTTGTGGAGTCGTATTTGAATCCATAACAGTTTTTTGCTACATTTTAGCTATATAATTTGCCCAATAGAGTGGATTTATTTTTCCCGACTGCAAAATGAATCCACACCTGTTGCAATTGTAGTAAGCAAGAGACTACCCTGTTTAAGTAGATACAACATAATGCACAACATCCACAGTGAATATCTTTATACTGTAACATGAGTAGATGACACTGCTAAGTTTATTAAACAACTAATTTATTTTTACTAATGATGCATGTGCTTTTCCCTCTTCTCACAATCAGACTATAGCTACTTAATTATAGCATATAGTTAACTATTGTGAACATATTATTGTCTGTTTTTTTTTCATCTTGATTTATGCCAGTGTTTATGATATCCTGTTTCTTGTGATTTAATAAAGTTGATAAAAGTGTTTCTATAGTACCAGGAAAGTGCTTATTATGCTGATAAAAGCCTAAACAATTGATGTCTTTACCTCATGCATCACCTACCATACATGTGTACACCAATTAATAAACTGGTAATAAATAACGACAGACAAACATTTATTTATTTTTGGAAAACCAGCGGTCACAGCTTTATTAACTGATTGCTGAAAATTGGTGGCAAGACAAACAGAGTATTGGTCTCCAAAAATCCAACACTACCAATAAATAAAGGAGGGCCCATCCAAACCGTCCAGTGCCTCCTGAGGCACGGAGTCTCTCCACATTCTCCTTTGGCTCAGTCAAGGTCTCATGTACAGGCAAGCCCCGGATCTCCCTGCAAAGGCAAGATCAGCACATACTGTCACTTTAATTAAGGGGCAGTGCTCTATGGCTCAACTCCTCACAAACTCGGCAACACCAGTTTATTAGTCGCTGTCCACGGCTCTGTACCACCAAACCATGACCTCATCTGGAAATATAAAACTTTAGCAGTGAAACAAAAAGCATAGTAAAGACATCAACAGCTGACAGAACAGGGAAGGGATGGCGTGGAATCCAAAAAGAGGAGGGAGAAGCAGGAAACAGGTGGGCCTGTATATAATTACATGGAGGAGCTCCAAAAAGGAGGAACTGAGATACCCTGTCGTTGTTGGAGTGCTGGCATAAAGTAACCCAATCTTGGGAATTATATCATTCAGCCCTAAAAGGGCTTCATTTTTGTTTTCTCAGTTGTTTAAGCTAATTAAGTCAATGGTTGAGTACCCGTTTGTAGTTAAGTAGGCTTTTTTTTTTTTTTTTTAAATACTACATACATCACATTTCAAGATAAGTTGCCTAAGGAATCTTGCTGAAATAGAGCTGACAAATAAAATAAATACTAGCTGTTACGAGCCGCCTCGGCTCTGGGCACCGCCGCGACTCGCTCCCCTCTGTTTCTCGGCGTCCCGGCCGTCGTCATGATGACCGGGACTTCCCTTCTGCCTTACCCCGACCATGTGTAGCACCGCATCCCGGCATCCAGGGCAGCCGGGCACATGCGCAAATTAGGGATTTAGCCAGCTGGCTTATTACTCTTCCTGTGCCTCAGTCATTTTCTATTGGCCAGTGCTAGTATATAAGGCAGGGGGGGCAATCCTCCCCTGCCAGTTATAGTTCCTGCTTGCTGCTACTAGCCTGCTATAGTTCTTGCTCCTGTTACTATTGGATTTGATTTATTGTTGCCGACCTTTGCTTGTTACCTGACTTCGTTTGATTTCCTGTGCCCTTAGACCTTGTTGCCTGGACTCCTAAACTGCTGATTTGCCTGTGATCTCTGATCTCGGTTCTGTTTACTGGATATTCTGTCTGCTGCCAGCCCTCGACCCTTTCCTGGATTTCACTCTGCTATTACTCCTTTACGCTATCGCTGGGTTCTCCCCAGTCAGTGCACAACTCACGACCCTCAGCTGTTGGCGGCCAAGTCTGTCCCCACCACTAGGGGCTCCAGCGAAAACCAGACTACTGAGTAGACTCTGGGTTTGTGTTGCTGGCTGTTGGGGTTCCTAACATTATAACCAGCCCGAAAAATTTTACACTAGGAGTGAATGAATTGTATTGCATTCGGTCCTATGGAACCAAGTCCAGCGCAAGTACTGGCAGGACAGATCCAGACCTTGTCGCAAATGGTCCAGGAGCTGTCCCAGCGGCAGGCTGCCAAAGAACAGGCGTCCAGAGCCTCACAAGCTGCTCAGTCCACCGTGGTGGAACCCAAGATGCATTTACCTGACCACTTTTCTGGAGATCGCAGGCTCTTCCGTAACTTCCGTGAAAGCTGCAAGCTTTACTTCAAATTAAGACATCTCTCGTCTGGGTCTCCACAGCAGAGAGTGGGGATAATTATCTCCCTCCTACAAGGGGATCCGCAATCTTGGGCATTCAGCCTATATTCCAACAGCCCTCAGTTGCAGTCTGTGGACGCCTTATTTGAAGCACTTGGTTTGATTTACGATGACCCGGACCGAGTGGCTTCTGCCGAAGAACAGCTTCGATCTTTATGGCAAGGGCAACGTTCCGCTGAAGAATATTGTTCCAACTTCAGGCGTTGGTCTTCAGACTATGCATAGAAAGACCCAGCTCTTCGTAGTCAATTCCGTCTGGGTCTCTCTGAACAAATTAAGGACTCCCTGGTCCAGTACCCTACTGCGGGATCCCTCGAAGAACTTATGCAGTTAGCTATCCGAATCGACAGGAGATACAGAGAAAGGAAGGCTGAGAAGGAAAGTTCTTCATCCTTTTCTCCTATGCTTCCACAAACTGCTCCTATTGATCAAGTCGAGCCTATGCAATTGGGAGCATATCGACTGTCATCTGAGGAACGGACCCGGAGGCGTACTTTGGGTCTCTGCTTGTACTGTGGAGAGAAGGGCCATCTGCTCCGTTCCTGCCCCGTTAAACCAGGAAAAGACCAGGCCAAGTGAACATGGGGAGTGTCCATTTAGGCCTACAAGTCATCTCTCCAAAAAATTCTTTGCTTGTACCTGCTCAGCACACCTTTAACGGACGAGATATTTCCGTTCCAGCCTTTCTGGACAGTGGAGCTGACGGAAACTTTTTGGACTTGGCCCTCACCCGGTCCTTGGGTTTCGCAGCCGTTCCTCTGGATTCCGTGATCACTGTTTTTGGATTGGATGGAAATCGCCTAGATAAGGGTGAAATACATCATCGTTCACCTCCTCTACAGTTAAAGTTGGGTGCCCTTCACTCCGAGACCATCTCTCTGTATATAATTAATTGCCCTTCGGTTCCTTTATTTCTGGGTCACCCCTGGCTTGTTCTTCACAATCCTTGTATCGACTGGACCAAGGGTGAAATCATCAAGTGGGGTCCTCGATGTCCGTCCTCATGTTTGTCTCTACCACTCAGAATTACACAGATCTGCCCTGAACGGTTGCCTTTTCATTACAGTGAATTCTCTGACGTTTTCTCTAAGAAAGAAGCAGATGTTCTTCCTCCACACCGGGAGTACAATTGTTCTATTGACCTTGTCCCTGGTTCTAGGTTACCTAAGGGAAGACTATATGCTTTATCTATTCCAGAGACCCAAGCCATGGAATCATATGTAAAGGAGAACCTGCAAAAAGGCTTTATTCGGCCTTCCAAGTCCGGAGCGGGCTTCTTCTTTGTGGCTAAAAAGATGGTGGGCTTAGGCCTTGTATTGACTACAGAGGGTTAAATAAAAAAAACATTAAAAATACTTATCCTTTGTCACTTATCTCAGCCATCTTTGATCAACTAAAAGGAGCTAAAGTTTATTCCAAAATTGACCTACGAGGGGCCTACAATTTGATACGTATCTGAAGTGGCGACGAATGGAAGACTGCCTTTAATACTCAAACGGGCCATTATGAATACCTCGTTATGCCCTTCGGTCTCTGCAACGCTCCAGCCGGTTTCCAAGACTTAATCAACGATGTCCTTCGTGAATTTTTGGGTTCCTTCGTAGTGGTCTATTTAGATGACATCCTAATTTATTTCCCCTCATTAGAACATCACCGGGAACATGTTCGACAAGTACTTCTGAAGCTTCGTCATCATCGTCTGTATGCCAAACTAGAAAAGTGTGACTTCGAAATTTCCAGGGTCACTTTTCTGGGATATGTCATTTCTCCTGAAGGCTTTGCCATGGACCCCACAAACGTACAGGCCATTCTTGATTGGGTACAACCCTCTAATTTGAAGGCCATCCAAAGGTTCCTGGGATTCGCCAATTATTATAGGAAGTTTATCAGTTCATTTTCTATCCTCATTGGCCCCTTCACAGCTCTGACCCGCAAGGGTGCTGATCCTAAGGTCTGGTTGCCAACTGCAGTTTCCGCCTTCAAAGCCTTGAAACATGCTTTCATGTCTGCCCCAGTTCTAAGACATCCTGATCCAGACCTCCCTTTCATTGTTGAAGTTGATGCTTCGGATGTTGGAGTTGGAGCCGTATTGTCTCAGAAAGATCCTAGAGACCACCACCTTCATCCCTGTGCTTATCTGTCTCAAAAATTCTCTTCCGCTGAAGAACATTACGACGTGGGCAATCGTGAGTTACTGGCCGTCAAATGGGCATTGGAAGAATGGCGCCACTGGCTTGAAGGAGCAAAACATACTATCACAATCTATACGGACCACAAAAACCTATCCTACATTGAGTCCGCTAAAAGATTGAACTCCAGGCAAGCACGGTGGTCCCTCTTCTTCTCCTGTTTCCAGTTTATTATTACTTTTCGGCCTGGTTCAAAGAACCTAAGAGCGGATGCCCTTTCCCGTAACTTTATCTCTTCTCAAAATCTAGTTTCTGAACCCTGTTCCATTATTCCTGCTTCTTCTATTTTGATTGCCTTCACGCAAGAACTGGGTAAAACCCTTCAGCAATGTCAACCACAGGCACCTTCTGAAACACCAGTGGGCAAACTTTTCGTGCCTGTACACCTCAGAAAGTTGGTCCTCTCCCAGTGTCATGACAACAAGGCTTCTGGACATCCCGGTATTGCCAAGACCATTGAAATTGTTTCTCATACTGTCTGGTGGCCATCATTGTCTAAAGATGTAAAAGAGTATATATGATCCTGTGACCTGTGCTCCAAGAAAAAAGTTTCCCGGAGTTCCCCTTCCGGGCCATTACTGCCGTTACCTGTTCCAGTCAGACTTTGGACCCATGTGTCCATGGACTTCATTGTTGACTTACCTCTATCCTCTGGGTGTAACACCATCTGGGTAACCGTGGACCGGTTCAGCAAAATGGCCCATTTTATTCCTTTAACCAAGTTACCTTCTGCCCGTTCTTTGGCCACCTTGTTCGTCAAATATATATTCCGTTACCATGGACTACCGGAAGATATTGTGTCAGACCGAGGCTCACAATTCATCACAGTCTTCTGGAAGGCCTTTTGCTCTCTCCTAGGCATCAGCCTCAGTTTGTCATCTGCCTACCACCCGCAGTCAAACGGACAGACCGAAAGGGTGAATCAATCCTTGGAGCAATACCTTCGACTGTATATTTCCAAACACCATGACAATTGGGCTGCCCTCCTTCCATAGGCCGAATTTGCATACAACAACGCATGCCACACGTCTTCCCGGTACTCTCCTTTTTATTACAACTTGGGATACCATCCCAGAGTCAACTCCTTATCCTCTCTAACCACTGATAGACCACCTGAAACCAGAGCCACGGCCATCCGCCTCAGGAAGATATGGAAGTTTGTGCATCAGTCTTTACTTTGAGCTTCCTTTAGGTCCAAAGTTTTTGCTGATTTACATCGTTCCACTTGTTCATTCAAGGTTGGAGACTCTGTGTGGCTCTCCACTCGTAATATTAGACTCCGTCAGCCATGTAAGAAATTATGACATAAATTTATTGGTCCATTTACCATCCTAAAGCAAATCAATCCAGTGGCCTTCAAACTAAAGCTTCCGAAATCCTTAAAAATTCCCAGTACATTTCATTGTTCTTTGTTGAAACCTCCTCGATCTTTCAGAAAATTCAAACCTCAACCAGTTTCAGTGGATGGACATCAAGAGTTTATAGTGGAGAAAATCCTGGATTCAAAGAAGGTCCAAGGTCAGGTTCACTATTTAGTCCATTGGAAGGGGTATGGCCCCGAAGAACGGTCGTGGGTACCGCAAAGAAACTTACACTCAGATAGGTTACTCACTGAGTTCTTTAGAAGATTTTCCGGAAAACCAGGTTGTCGGGGTTCCTTGACCCCTCCTCAAGGGGGGGTACTGTAACGAGCCGGGACGCCGGGAAACAGAGGGGAGCTCCCCTCTGTTTCCCGGCGTCCCGGCCCTCTTCATGACGACCGGGACGTCACTACCGCCTTACCTTGGCAACGGCCGGGATGCTCCTTATGTGTAGCGCTACGTCCCGGCATCCAGGGCAGCCGGGCGCGTGCGCAAATTAGGGATTAGCCAGCTGGCTTATTACTCATCCTGTGCCTCAGTCATTTTCTATTGGCCAGTGCTAGTATATAAGGCAGGGAGGGGCAATCCTCCCCTGCCGGTTATAGTTCCTGCTTGCTGCTACTAGCCTGCTATAGTTCTTGCTCCTGTTACTATTGGATTTGATTTATTGTTGCCGACCTTTGCCTGTTACCTGACTTCGTTTGATTGCCTGTGCCCTTAGACCTTGTTGCCTGGACTCCTGCGCTGCTGATTTGCCTGTGATCTCTGACCTCGGTTCTGTTTACTGGATATTCTGTCTGTTGCCAGCCCTCGAACCTTGCCTGTATTTCACTCTGCTATTACTCCTTTACGCTATCACTGGGTTCTCCCCAGTCAGGGCACAACTCACGACCCTCAGCTGTCTGCGGCCAAGTCTGTCCCCACCACTAGGGGCTCCAGCGAAAACCAGACTACTGAGTAGACTCCGGGTTTTGTGTTGCTGGCTGTTGGGGTTCCTAACACTGTCTAGATGATTTCAATATAATAGTCCTAAATAGTAGCAGTTCAATTGCATGAATGCAGATCACAATAGAAATATAATTTAGCGAATAAGTAATATTTGCAGGAACAATGGTCAAAGTGGAAAATTAGAAGTAACCATATGGAAATTTAAGCAAATGTAATTTGCTTAAATTTACAATAAAAGCAGTAGGAGAAGCGGCAATATGGCTTACCACTATATACCACTCCACTTTGACCACTGCTTGTGAATGAAAAAAATATCTAAGCCTATATCATGACCGCAAATCTAGTGTATAAGCCTTTTATATATGTGTGTGTATATATATATATATATATATATATATATATATATATATATATATATATATATATATATATATACAAAGTGATTACTCCAAAAATCCAACAGAATTTTTGTTTTCTCGCAAATCATGTAGTAAGGTATCAATTAATCAACAGAATGAACTCTTAATAGGAAGTTTTCCCATATTAAAGGCAGGGGCGGATTGGCCATTGGGCTTAACGGGGGCCTAATGAGGCCGACTGTAGGCTTCTTGATAGGTTTTATTTTTTTCAGTACATTTTTTTTTTACCCCTCAACGGGTGCTGGCCGCAATCAGGGCCAGCCTAACATTGACAGATTGACAGATTAGGGGAAGAGCGAGGGGGGCAGAGGAGGCCCCCTGGATCTGGGGTGCTAGCATCGTTGTGGCCGCGGTACTTATCTTAAACCCCGCCCCCCCCCTTGCGTGGCCTCCTTCTCCTTGTCCTATCCAGTAATAAAGACAGGTCACATGGGACGCGCACCATGTGACACGTGCCGTCCCATGTGTACAGTGCTGGAAGGGCGGCTGGAATAAGGTAAGTGTAAGTGTGAGGGTGTTTTATGTCAAAGTAATGGTGGTTAATGTAGTGTGTGTGTGTGTGTGTGTGTGTGTGTGTGTCTGCAGGGGGGCTTATGTCAGTATAGTGTGTGTGGACAGGGGGCTTATGTCAATGTAATGGGGTGAGGGCAGAGGGCTTATGTCACTGTAATGGTGTGAGAGCAGGGGGGTTATGTCACTAATGGGGGTGAGGGCAGGGTGGCTTATGTCACTGTAATGGGGGTGAGGGCAGGGGGCTTATGTCACTGTAATGGGAGTGAGGGCAGGGGGCTTATGTCACTGTAATGGGGATGAGGGCAGGGGGCTTATGTCACTGTAATGGGGGTGAGGGCAGGGTGCTTATTTCACTGTAATGGGGATGAGAGCAGGGAGCTTATTTCACTGTAATGGTGATGAGAGCAGGGGGCTTATGTCACTGTAATGGGGGTGAGGACAGGGGGCTTAGGGCAATGAAATGGGGGCGTGAGGTAGGTGATGACTAATGAGTGATGGTGGGGCAATTTAGTTTAATAGTGGGGGCCTATTTATTTAAGATGGGGAGGCAGGACTTTTCATTTAATGCTGGTTTGGATCTAACTGAATGTGGAGTTGAGTTTGAAGAGGAGGGCTATTGCTGACAGAGCTAATTCAGGTTGGCAAAAGGGAATACACTGTATACGCTAGAATCATGACATTGACTAATGCTGCTGTTCCCAAAATTGTCTATGAAACAATGGTAATTTGGTTAAGGCAGGAGAAATCTCTGGAGTTTGCGCTGGTATTTTGGATATTCACCACTTGTTAATATGACCACAAAGTATACTGTGACATTAAAGAGCAACTAAAGCCATTTTACATTAATACATATCAAACTCTTTCTATTACTGAGCTTAATAATATTATACTTAAAAATAACTGGATTGTGTATACTTAACTAAATCTGTCCACTATGTTCTATTTTACTACTTTGCTACTGTTGCTAATTTAGTAGGGAGGAGCTTCAGTAACTAAAGCAGTGACTGACAACTAGACAGACTTGCTTTGCAGAAATGCACAATGTGGATTGCTTGACTAAAAAATAGTGGCAGGACCAGTGATGTCACAGTAATTCCATATTAGCTTTTGATCTGTATCAGATCCATTAATGAATTGTTATTTTATTATGTAAATTTACCAAAAAAGTGAGTGTCTATTCAAATAGTATAACACATGGAAATCATATACATATAACTCATTGCTAAGGGGAAAAACTTTAAACGATGGACAGAATAAATGAATCATCATGTAAACTCAGATTTTATAATATTAAACAATATTCAAACACCTTTGTGAAATAGGAGGAAAAAAGTTTAATTTAGACTCTGCACACCAGTAAGAAGTGTGAACTGGATAAGAAAGGTGCTGACACCAAACTCCCAAAGATGTATTCAGCTAAGTTTTTAAAGGGCAGTGAAAGGACAGAAAAAGTGAAACTATCTAATTGCCAGTATCATTGTAAATCAACCCAGGAGGCAGACAAAGGAACTTTCACCTTGTCAGCCTCAATGGTTCTGAATCGAGCTCTGAATTCTTGAAATCTCATACTGCAGTAAGTAAAAAATATGTACAATGTTTTTAGTTTATTATACACCACATATATATATATATATATATATTATATGTGTGTGTATGTTAGATATGTTCACTGGCTGATGATTTAGAACAAAACTGCCAGACCTATTATTTCTTTTTCAGCAATGGCAATTAGCAATGGAGCTCTCCTGTTTGTGTGTTATCTATACAACACAGTACAATGTGACTGCAGATTTAAAACACCACTGCCAGCCCTATTATTTCTATTTCAGCAATGACAATTAGCAATGGAGTAATGGAGCTCTCCTGTTTATGTGTTAGCTCTGTAACACAGTACAGTGTGACTGCAGATTTAGAGCACCACTGCCAGCCCTATTATATCTATTTCAGCATTGACCATTAGCAATGGAGCAATGGAGCTTTCCTGTTTCTGTGTGAGCTATAACTCAGTAGAATGTCACTGGAGACTTTGAAGAACACTGCTACCCATCCTCTTTCTTTTCTAGCTATGACGCTGCCCAACTGCACTAGACTGCCAAGAACCGTGCTACCCCTTCTGTGTCTCTCTGTGAAATGGAGCTGGATTGCCATGGAAGGCGGTACTTATAGAATCCAAAACTCGCGAGATCCAACGACGTAAAGATGACGTTTTGCCTCGTTGTGAATTCTGAGAGCACGCGAAAGTACCGAGGCAGCTCGGCTTGATACTCGGATCTGCTAAGTTCGGGCGGGCTCATTTATTCTAGAACCGAGCCTGAGCATCTCTGCTGTATACACATATATATATATATATATATATATATATACACATATATATATATATATATATATATATATATATATATATAATAAAATAAAAGCATTGTATTGTTGCTAATCATATATTTTGCTTACTGCAGTACGAGATTTCAAGAATTAACAGTGGTAATACATGCACAGTGACGTTTATTCAGAAGAGAAGTTGTTTCCTAAAGCTGTGGAGAACAAGTGAGATTAGCATCAGTGATGGGCAACAGACAGTCCTAGGGCCAGATGTAGCTCTCTGAGCATTCACCTATCACTGCTGGTAGCCTTTGGCGGTGGCATCTGGCGAAGCTTGCCCAACCGTATTTACCATGTAGAGGAAGTACAAGTACCGTCTCTGTACTCCTATCACTTTTACGATAGCAGAGGTTCCCCACAGGGAAGAATTCATTGTTATTTAATAGCTTTTCTTTTTCTTTTTGTTTTCTTCTTTTTTTTTAAACTTTATTATTTTATATTTTTGAAATTCTGGAATGCGTAGAGTCATCCTGCACTGGCTAGCGAAGCTCTAAGTGTCCGCTTATAGCTGCCATACAGTATAGCTGGGGAGTGGAGCAGCCATCAACAGTTTATTTAATTTAAAGTTCACTGTTCAAGGGTGGGATGGCCAGTTCAAAATTGAACCACCCCAAAAATCCCTTCCAGGAACATCATTCAGGCCCTCAAACTTGCATCTGTAGCAACAGTGACAAATTGAATGAAGCTACAGCACACTCATAGTCTGATTTAGAGATTGACTTATTCTTATGTCCTAAACATATGTATTCAAATTTGGTCGCAAAATTTCAGTCTTTCGTGTTTTTCTATTGCATTTATCTCAAGTTACATCCAACTTAGCAGTATTTCTATGTCAGTCGTACAGATGGTTATACTTAAGCACAGTGTTACATCTAAATACCCTATTTGTAAACAATATGATGTAATGAAGTGTCACACGAGAGAAAGTTGTCTTGAAAGTGTTATAAATAAATCTGAAAGTCGCATCCGTTGTTTACTGATTAATAAATTCAGTGTTAATCTTCTGTCCTGTGGTACTGCAAATGTCAATTGCAAACAAGAAATCTGAACCAACAGCGGCAACTTGACATAATATAGACGTGACACTAATGAATGAAGTACTATCAGCTTAAGAGGTCAATTCATGGCAGATTAGCAGACATCTTTACACTAGACATCCTGTACCTGCAATGATAAGTCTCCTAAGAAGCTTATATAGATATGTGTTCATGTCTAATTAGGTTGCATCACCATGGAGTGTGATACACTATGGCAGAGGCAGAGGATAGGGGACCCCAGTTTCCTCCTCCCCGCCTCCCTGCACCAGAGCCTATAGCTTGCTAGTTCCGCCTCTGTATATGCCCGTATTTGACTTGAACTTATTTTTGCCCCAGGCATGAGGGGCTTCAAGTCTATGGTACACTTAAATATAAATACGGATACATTTTGGTAAGCATGTACAGAAATGCGTATTTTTCCAACCCACAAATGGACGTATGTTCATTTTTAGATGAGGGTCTCAAGTCAACCCTAAGAGTCTTTAGAGCGAAATGGTGAAAGTGAAAGAGTCTGTTGGAGTGCACACCTAGATTCAGGGCAATGAATCCAGTTTGCTTGTCACTGTGACTACATTATGATTTTATTTATTACTTACTTTTATTGATCTGTTTAACCAATACTAATTTTGCATTCATTGTGTTAAAACAGTAATCTCTTTAACACAAAGGGGGTAATTTATGCACCAGAGACAAAGCAGAAGAGCAGTACATATTTTTGTGCCAGTGTCTCTTTTTTCTTCCCTGTGAGAATACATAGGTACATGTTCTTGTTCAACATTTTTTTGCATGAATTTGGGGTTTTCAGGTCCATGATACGAAAGTTAATGATGGAAAGTAAAAGTAAAACCATCACTTTGAAGTCCTGACTGCTGCCACTTTAATTAGTTATGGGTTTTCCATTTTTTCTACAAAAACATTGCTCAGTGGAGACTCATTTATGCTCAAAAAACACATATATTAAAGGAAGAAGATAATGGATATCCAGACTTTAATCTTTCTTTACAAAGAAACTTGCACCATCTGAAGAGGTGGTTTTTTTTTCAGATTAAATTCCATCCACAGTTTCTTTAAAACATTCAGATATACCTCAGGTTTCAGGAAGAAATCAATGATCGGTCCCTAGGTGGATAAGTTTGTCTGTATATATTTGACTTGTGTAATGCAGGTCCATTTATCACTTAGATAATTAAGGAATTTGTTTTATTTATTAATTGATTGGTTGGTTGAGACATAACCAGGCAGGGTTTAAATAGAGAACACGCAGACATCACAACATGCACCCAGTTGTGTGCTCATACATTACAGGGAGCATGTATTCAAGACAATCTATACAATATGCATTTGGATGCTCACACCTAAAAATTAGGTGTTATTGATTGGGTGCACATGCGATGGAGGAAAATGTAGCACATGAGATGGTAGATCAAGCTGTATACTTGGGTTGAGCTTAATCTGTTGCCCCCCTTTTAACATCACCTTGTATTCTATTTATCACATAAGCTATTTATGAAGTCGATGAAACTTCACAAGAGGAAGTAAGGGTGCCAAACAGCCATTTGTATTGTGTTTGTTTCCCTTTTATACTTTGGAAACATAAATGTCCACCCCAAAGATAAGTTGAAGATTTAACAAACAAAGACATTTTCTATCTAACAAAATCTATGTACCAACAGACCCAACATCTACTGTAACTCAATGACACACCCACAAAATTGTACCCACTTAATCATCATTAAACTTACTGTACTGCTCCCTTTCGATCTCTAAGTGTGGTTCACCTTCAGTGGAGGCATTGCCTGTGTAGGTCGCAGATTAACTCTTGCTGTTTTTTTCAGAATCAGGAAACTCTGCTGCTCTTGCCCGGCCCCTGCTAATCCTAGATATAGTAATGGAGACAAGGGATTCCCCATTCAGTTCTACTCAACACAGCTCAAAGACAATATAAAACAGAATGATGGCAAGCAACAGAAATAACACCTCATTAACACTTTTTCTATGCAATCTGCATAGAATATTTATTGCATAAACAAGCAATGTTAAAAGGATGAGTGATATAAGCTGTTATCCACAAAAAAATACATATTTTTTTCCACCTACTGTATTAGAAGGCAGAAGGCAGCTATGTAAAAAACAATATTTATATTCCCCACTCCTGCCTCTTGCAGCATACCAACGTTGTGCCTGCATATTAACCTGGCAAAAAACAAACTCATACTATATGTAAAGGATATATTAGCCTAAAGCCACTGCAAATACAATGCCCTGATATCTGCATATGAGTTTGATTTTTTTGGTTCGGTTACTATAGGAGTCCACTTACTATTTAGAAGCAGAAGGGACTACACTAGTCCCATATTTTTGCGCAACATGCATTGGTAGGTGGTATAGGTAGTCTCAGAGAATGTGTACGTGTGCATGCTATGAACAGCAGGAAGCACATTCGCCTCTCCTCTTAAGCTGGGTACACACTACAGAAATTTCAGCCAACTTTTTATGCCGATCGATTTTACATGCGATCGATGGTCCGATCACTCGGTCCATGGACTGCATACACACTAGCCTTGTTTAGGACGATAAAGGGAAGAGCGGACGTCCCTTTAGCGACTTTTTACAGCCATGTTGTCGTGAGCAATGACTGTAATTTCGTACTCACTGTTGTGGATCGGTCGGAAAATTATACACACTACACAGTGGAAACGAGATTGGAACGAAAATATTAAACGGTACGACCAACCAAATGAGGCGATAATCGTCCATTTGGGCAGACTTTCGACCATCGTGTCACTGCACACACTGACCCGACTTTTGAACGAGCGGTCGTATGTCGGCTGTTTGAGCCGATTATTGGACGAAAACAGTGTAGTGTGTATCCAGCTTAAGAAGGCATATCAGTTGTGGCTGCTTCCCCCACGGTGCAAGATAAGAGCTGCATCCACACAGATCCTGCACCGCAATTTTAAAAAAAGTAATTAAATAAACAAAAAAGAGAGAGGAAGAAAGCGTAACCCCCACTCCCCCAGCTCTGCCAGTCAGGAAGATAAAAAGTGTTGGTTCCCTCTGAAAATGCTGCATACACAAACACTTTAAAGTGCACTATGGAAAAATTATGTTTTGCGCTTTAAATGTGGTTATTAACCCATCCCCACCACCCAGAGTGTGTGAACAGTCCTTGGTCTTTTAGCACAGGGCTGTTTTTTTCAAGCAGGGGCTCAATTTTTTTGTAGGTCTGATCAACCTAGGGAATTCAGCCCCTTGCTGACCAGCCTAAGGCTGGCTACTACTTTGACGGGGACCTCACGCTGAGTGTTTTCCTGCTATAGTGCCACCAGCCCTTGCTGGCATAACTTACTCTTGGTTTTGGCATTCTCAGAGGGAGCCCATGCTTTTTGTCTCACTGAGGTTGCCAGTGCTTAGGCTGGTAGCACTAGAGCTGGTTTGGCATTTTTATTTAAGGGTGGGTTTATGCAACTTTTTCCCATTTATTTATTGAAATACTTCTTTTAAATTGAAGGATCTGTGCTGCTGAAGCTGATGGCTAGGCTGGCAGTACTTTATTGGGGGCGGGGGAGGTGGGGATATATTTTTTCTTCCCATTTATTTATAAAGGTTGGTACCACAAGAAACTCTTAAAGCATATCATACTCTTCTAGTGTATCATATATTTTTAGCAAATCTTTTGTTTTGAGCCTTACTTACTCAGATATACCTGCAAAATGGCATACTACGCAAATTGCGTACTTTTTATGAAAGCAATTTATGCCTACACTTTTGGCTCAATTGTGTCAAGCTCAACATCAGCCTCTATCTGTATAAACAGTGACGTCTGAATTAATGAATTGCACATAATTAGTGGTTCTGATGTTATCACTTCAGTGTTCAGTGTTCATTAGAACAACAGCTGTAAAATATACTACAAATTAGAACTCTCTTTAGATTTCTGTGACTTGGCCTACAGCCTTGTTTTTTTATGGTCATAAAACTCCTTGGCTAATTCTAATATTCATGTCATTTACAGTAGAGTGTACATTATGCCATATATTAACATCACCAGTTACTATACTAGCAATATAAAGTCATGATATCTAGAAAGTAGATGAAAACATATTCATTGGGAAAACCTATATTTTTTTGCTAGCAACATATAAATCTCTCTTTTTATTACTGAAAACTCTTCACTTTACACAAGAAAGAGACAGACTTATTGTCTAAGAAACAGACATTTATACATTAAACACACAATTTCACACATCAAGCTTATGATTTCTTCTGTCACATGAACTGCAGAGAGACAATTACTGTCTAGAATTATTTAACGTCTACTAAACCAGAATGACACTACCCTTGTTTATGTTTGAATTTAAATAATTATTTTTAATCTTTGTTTAAAACAAAAAACAAGGGTAGACTGTTACGCTTGTGTTGCCTTTACAAATGAAATTATCTTCATTTATATCTAGAACTGACAATACTAGGGAACTGGTTTTTAGCTGAAAAGGTGACAAACGTGTTCATATTCACAAACATCTCATTAGTCAACTATTCTAGATATCAAGATACACCGGTCTCAGGGGCAAACGCAGGATTTTTAAGGGGGGGTTTCCAAATAGTTGAATTCTAAACAAAGCAAAAATACAACTTAAAAAATAAAGCGCCACAATAAGATGTCAACATAAACTTTTTTACTGTAAATAACAAGTACAAATTAGTCACAAAATAAAATCTTATTCACATGGTATAACATCATGTAATAATAACATTGAAAATAATAAATAATAACAAAACACAATAATAAAACATTTTCTGTTAACCAAATTTCTAGTGCTCAACCATTTATTCAATACTTTGAATGTCAATAAAGCCCAATTCCATTCTACGCTTATGGAGTCTAATGAACTCTGCTAATATGTCATCCACAGCAGGAGGGTTTTTATTATGGATGTGAAGTAAGGCCAGACCGTTCAGACGACTCTGCCCCATAGTGCTGCGCAGATGGGTTTTCAGAAGCTTTAGAGAACTAAAGCTGCGCTCAGCCTCACAGGTCGTGACTGGAAGGACACATAATATCTTCAGCAGGGTGTTGATGTTAGGATATGCCAGTTTACTGGCATGGCACAGAGCTTCCGAAGGAGTAGAGGGTAGAAGTGCTGTATCCTGAGCCTGCCAATGATGTTTCCATAACAATAGCTCAGCATGAAATGTTCTTGGTGATAGAAGATCCTCTTCATACATGTCGGTGAAGGTATTTTGAACTTGGCGGTAATTCTCAATGTCTGTAACCAATACGGATGGGATTATTGTCAGTGCCGTCATAGCTTTTGTTTGGTGATCTGAGAAACGCATGTCAAGCTCGGCAATTAAGTAATAAAGATAGGGAATGGTAATGACACGCCTATAATAAATTTCAGGGTTTTCAGTTGACGTGTTATTTCTATTAGTCTGACGACCACAGGTACATGGGAGAGAAGGTGTAACTTCAAACTGTAATCCCAAATCAACAGCTTTCTTAAAAAGTACTGTATGCTGGTTTTCCACATCCTCTCTGATCCCTGCCATTGTCACTTTCACACCATCAATTGCAGAACAGGCCTTCACAATGTCATTAGCTTTAGATTGTAACAATACAGTTAGTCCTTTCACAAAGGACATACAGTGCTGTACTACTACTAATGAGATGATATGGTCAAAAGTAGTTAAAGAAAGGTACAGTACTTTGGCATCAACAACACTATCT